>NC_091473.1:204162008-204227482 GCF_036971445.1 Narcine bancroftii | reverse complement strand
TGTACCCATCCTCCTCACCTCCCAACGCTGTACCCATCCTCCTCACCTCCCAACGCTGTACCATCCTCCTCACCCCCTCCACCCTGTACCCATCTTCCTCCATCTCCATTCCATCCCCTCCATCCCCTCTCCTCCCTGTACCAATCCTCCACTCCCCCTAGTACCCTTTCTCCTCAGTCTCCCGTCCCTATCATCCCCCGCACTTTCCTGTACCCATCTCTGTCAGTCCCCCTCCCTGTACCCATCCTTCTCACCTTCTTCCCATACCCAGCCTTCCGGAAGGTTAGCAATAGATAGCAGGGACCTTCTGTTGCGGGTCAGACATATTGACATTGAGGCAGTGGGGTTGGGAATGGGTGGGTGGTGAAGTCCTTCCCCAACCATGTAAACACAAACACAGATGGACACACACAGAGGTGGAATGATCTCCCCATGGACCACAACAGCCCATCTCGTCTGTGCCAAAATATTATTCTGTGCAATCCCACTGACCTAGGACCTCTCCCATCCACTTATCTTCCAAATTCTTCTTAAATGTTACAATTGAGCCCACATTCACCACTTCAGCTGGCAGCTCGTTCCACTCCCCACCACTCTCTGCGTGAGTAAGTTCCCCCTAAACTTTCTCCCTTTCTCACAACCCAAGTTCTCTGGTTTCCTTTCTATGTTGAAAACCACCCATGAATATAGGACCCACTGTGTGGGGGTTTGGGAGGGGGTGGGGTTTGGTGTCACTCACCTACGATGATTCCACATGCACTGATCAGTCCAATCTCTTTCTTCAGTGCCACACCACCTTCCTCCTTCTTCCCTCCATCTCCGTCCCCTGGGACATTGGCAGGCCCCAGAGCCCTTGCCGGCAGAGGCCGCACTCCTCATCCGACTACCCTCGGCCATCTTTCACCCTCTCCACAGCCCGTCCAGTCACCGGCTGCCTGCCTGATGGTGCATGAGGGTGGGGGGGGGGGGGGAAAGGGTAGGGAAGTGAGAGGGAGCAGATGCACGGGTAAATGGCTAAAACCGGACACCTGGCTGTGACCACAGCTGCGAGCACATATGCTCACAGAAGTTTGCAAATGAGGACATTTGCAGGTGCTTTTTAGTGTGTGTGTGTGTGTGTAAAAGTGCACAAGAGCCTGTGATCACATATGGGTGAATGGGTGTACAAGTGTGAATGGGTGCAAAAGTGTGTGAGAGGGGTGCAAGAAAGTGATAGTGGGTGCGTGGGTGTGGAAGAGCGAGGATGGGGTGCGCGGGGCAGGGGCGCGCGCGGGCCAGGGCGCGCGCGAGGGTGCCAGGGCGCGCGCGAGGGTGCCAGGGGCGCGCGCGAGGGTGCCAGGGCGCGCGCGAGGGTGCCAGGGCGCGCGCGAGGGTGCCAGGGGCGCGCGCGAGGGTGCCAGGGCGCGGCGCGAGGGGTGCCAGGGCGCGCGCGGAGGGGTGCCAGGGCGCGCGCGAGGGTGCCAGGGCGCGCGCGAGGGGTGCCAGGGCGCGCGCGAGGGTGCCAGGGCGCGCGCGAGGGTGCCAGGGCTGCGCGCGAGGGTGCCAGGGCTGCGCGCGAGGGTGCCAGGGGCCGCGCGCGAGGGTGCCAGGGCGCGCGCGAGGGTGCCAGGGCGCGCGCGAGGGTGCCAGGGCGCGCTGCGAGGGTGCCAGGGCGCGCGCGAGGGTGCCAGGGCGCGCGCGAGGGTGCCAGGGCGCGCGCGAGGGTGCCAGGGCGCGCGCGAGGGTGCCAGGGCGCGCGCGAGGGTGCCAGGGCGCGCGCGAGGGTGCCAGGGCTGCGCGCGCGAGGGTGCCAGGGCGCGCGCGAGGGTGCCAGGGCCGCGCGCGAGGGTGCCAGGGCGCGCGCGAGGGTGCCAGGGCGCGCGCGAGGGTGCCAGGGCGCGCGCGAGGGTGCCAGGGCGCGCGCGAGGGTGCCAGGGCGCGCGCGAGGGTGCCAGGGCGCGCGCGAGGGTGCCAGGGCGCGCGCGAGGGTGCCAGGGCGCTGCGCGAGGGTGCCAGGGCGCGCGCGAGGGTGCCCAGGGCGCGCGCGAGGGTGCCAGGGCGCGCGCGAGGGTGCCAGGGCGCGCGCGAGGGTGCCAGGGCGCGCGCTGAGGGTGCCAGGGCGCGCGCGAGGGGTGCCAGGGCGCGCGCGAGGGTGCCAGGGCGCGCGCGAGGGTGCCAGGGCGCGCGCCGAGGGTGCCAGGGCGCGCGCGAGGGTGCCAGGGCGCGCTGCGAGGGTGCCAGGGCGCGCGCGAGGGTGCCAGGGCGCGCGCGAGGGTGCCAGGGCGCGCGCGAGGGGTGCCAGGGCGCGCGCGAGGGTGCCAGGGCGCGCTGCGAGGGTGCCAGGGCTGCGCGCGAGGGGTGCCAGGGCGCGCGCGAGGGTGCCAGGGGCTGCGCGCGAGGGTGCCAGGGCGCGCGCGAGGGTGCCAGGGCGCGCGCGAGGGTGCCAGGGCGCGCGCGAGGGTGCCAGGGCGCGCGCGAGGGTGCCAGGCGCGCGCGAGGGTGCCAGGGGCGCGCGCGAGGGTGCCAGGGCGCGCGCGAGGGTGCCAGGGCGCGCGCGAGGGTGCCAGGGCGCGCGCGAGGGTGCCAGGGCGCGCGCGAGGGTGCCAGGGCGCGCGCGGAGGGTGCCAGGGCGCGCGCGAGGGTGCCAGGGCGCGCGCGAGGGTGCCAGGGCGCGCGCGAGGGTGCCAGGGCGCGCGCGAGGGTGCCAGGGCGCGCGCGAGGGTGCCAGGGCGCGCGCGAGGGTGCCAGGGCGCGCGCGAGGGTGCCAGGGCGCGCGCGAGGGTGCCAGGGCGCGCGCGAGGGGTGCCAGGGCGCGCGCCGAGGGGTCTGCAGGAGAGTGAGTGAGAGCTCGTGCCGAGTTACACGAGGTGACAGCGGGGAGTACGGTCGGGAGCAGCGGACGGAGAGACCGGTTAACTCACACTGTCGCTTGGGACCCCCGAGGCCGGGGGGGGGGTGGGGGGGGGGTGGATGCGGGTGGCGGCTAGTAGAGGCAAGGGCAAAGGAACTGCTCACCACCTCAGGCGCCTGTCGCCGCGACGTCGGAAAGCAGCTGGCCAGACAGGGCTGACATCCACGGGGGACTCGGGGGGAAGCGGGGCGACGTGACCCGAAAACCTTCTGGTCCTCAGATCCAATGACGGTATGGTAGACCCTCCGGGAGCGTCCTTGTGCCGGCAGCAATTGAGACCCAGTTCGACTCCCGAGTTTGCGCAGGCGCCGATTCGCCAACTCTCTCCAGAGGTGCTCACTTGTCCCCTTTATATCCCCCCTTCCCCCCTCAATCGCTTTATTGCTCCTCCCAGTTTGCGAAACCTGACCTCATTATCGACCCCGAAAGGTGGTGAGGTGGGGGGGAGGAGAGGAGAGGAGAGGAGAGGAGTTGCTGGCTGCAATGGGGTTCCGGGCAAGGGTGGGGGTCCGCAGCACCAAGAGCCGCCGCGGCACCAGGAGGGCGCTGACTCACGTGTCGGAACAACGCGCACAGCACAGCGATGCCGGCAGGAGGGCAGGAGCTGCTGACTCAGGCTCTGGGCTCGTCAACACCATACCTTCTGCCCCATCAACAACCCCCCCCCGCCCTCCCTTTCTGGTTGCGTAAGGCTGAGGATTAATGGGACAGCGTGTGTGTTGTGGAGAAGAGAGGTTGGAAGATCAGAGGGTTGGGAGAAGGTGGGCAGGAGGGAGAGAGGGGGTTGAAAGAGAGGGAGGGCAGCGCATCGGCTTGTGTATCTGAGTGTGTTTGCCTCTGCGTGTAGTTTCATGCTTCCGTTTGAGAACCAGAGAACATGACAGTCCAGAAAGCAGGCCCTTCGGCCACTCCAGTCTGCTTCGGCCCCCCCGATCCAGTGAGAAGGCACTGTTGCCCACAGGGATCTTGAGTAGACGAGGAACTGCTGCAGGGGCAGCGTCCCCTGGGTAGAGGTGGTCAGTCCGCGTTTAAGGGGATGGGGGGCTCGGTAGGAGGAGTAACAAGGGAGTGGGTCCAGGAGGGAGGTAGGGAGAGGGGGTCCGGATGGGTGGAGAGAGAAAGAAGTGGGTCCAGGAGGGGGAATAAGGAGGGAGAGGGGGTCCGGGTAGGAGGAGGGAGAAAGAAGTGGATCCGGGAGGGAGAGTGGGTCTGGGAGGGAGGAGGGGGTCCAGGAGGGGGAGAGTGAGGGAGAGGGGGTCCGGGTGGGAGGGGGAAGAGAGAAGGTCCAGGAAGGGGAGTAGGAGAGGGTCCAGGAGGGGAGAGAGGGGAGAGAGAGGGGGTCCAGGAGGGGGAGAGGGAGTGGGTCTAGGAGGGGAAGTTAGGAGAAGAGGTGTCCAGGTAGGAGGAGGGAGGAGAGAGGGGGTCCAGGAGGGGGAGAGGGTCCAAAGGTGAGGGGAGGGAGAATGGGAGGTCCCAGGTGGGAGAGGAAGCAGAGAGGTTCAGGGGGAAGGGAAAGTGTGGGACTGGTCCTTCAGGGTGCGCGCGAGGGTGCCAGGGTACCCCTCTACCACCTGGGGTATATCTCATCCGGTCCAGGGGACTTATCAATCCTAATGTTTTCAAGAAGATCTTTCTGAATCTCCCTCTCTTTCAACCCCCTCTCTCCCTCCTGCCCACCTTCTCCCAACCCTCTGATCTTCCAACCTCTCTTCTCCACAACACACACGCTGTCCCATTAATCCTCAGCCTTACGCAACCAGAAAGGGGGGGGGGGGGTTTGTTGATGGGGCAGAAGGTATGGTGTTGACGAGCCCAGAGCCTGAGTCAGCAGCTCCTGCCCTCCTGCCGGCATCGCTGTGCTGTGTGCGTTGTTCCGACACGTGAGTCCCCTCTACCACCATTAAATTGGCCCTCAGCCTCCATTACCTGCATATCTGCCCTGGCCCCTCTGTACCACTCACAACAAGGACAGGGTTGTCCTCACCTCCCATCTCACAGCCTCCAGATCCAACACATCCTCTTTCCGCCATTTCCACCCCCCTACCTGACATACATTCCCCTCTCTGCCTTCCACAGGGATGGATCCTTTCATGACTCCCTTGTCCACTTCTCCCTCCCCACCAATTGTGCCCTTAGGACCTACCCCTGTGACTCCAGGAGATGCTCCACTTGTGCCCACATTTCCTCCCTAACTACCATTTGGGGCCCCAAACAGTCCTTCTATGTGAAGCAACATTTGACTTGTGAATCTTCAGGGGTCGTCTACTGCATTTGGTGCTCCTGTTATGGGAGAGACTGGACACAGCCTGGTAGATCACTTTTGTTCAGCATCTCGGCTCTGTCTGCCGCAATAATGGGGAAGTCCCAGTGGCCACCGATTTCAATTCCCCATTTCATTTCCCCTGCTGACATGTCTGTTCAGGGTCTCGTGCACTGCCAGGCTGAGACCACCAGCAAATTGGAGAAACAACACCTCATCTTCCGACTGGGCACCCTCCCAAGCATCAACTTTTCCGGTTTCCATTCAACTCCCTCCCCTTCTTCCTCACCGCTGCCCCCTCCCCCCACTGCCTTTCCTCCAACCCTTTTCCCTCAGTCTCCTTTCACAGGCCAAAATCAATTCTCACCTATTCAATTAACACCTTTTGTTGGGCTGGACTCCTCCCCCAGCCAGTCTTCAGTCTTTGTTCTGAAGCCTTCCTGTTCTTTGCTTATTCCATGATGAAGGGCTCAGGCTCGAAACGTCTGTAATATATCTTTGCCTCATCTGGACACTGTGAGACTGGTCAGAATTTCTGTGTGTGTTTAGTACAAGTGGCCAAACTGACATGGTGTCTTTGGCACATGGAAGGAAACTAGAGCCCTTGGGAACCCACTCAATCAAGGGAGAAGATGCCAACTCCCACCACCCCCCCCCCCCCCCCCCACATACTTGCAACCATGCACATGCAGGAGCACACATATATACACACAACACAGCAGTAGAGATGAGCTGTGAGGGCAGAGGGAGTAGCTGGGAGGATTGACTGGTTCCGATGTGACAGTGAAGATGACACGACTCCAAGGCAATCATCAAAGACCATACCTCACACAGGGGTCCTCTGGGCGTTTCTGACCCAGAGTACCATGGCACTGTAACCTCAACTCTGCACCCAGTAACCTTATGAGGGGCTAATTACAACGGGATGAGGTGGGAACTGGGGAGGGGCTGATTATGATGGGACGAGGCAGGAACTGGGAAGGGTGAACTGAGAACAGTCATTCTTGGGGAAAAGCACAGAAGTCATGTGGAGGATGTTCAGGGACCACTTGCACGGGGTTCTGGACAGGTTTGTCCCACTGAGTCAGGGAAAAGATGGTGGGATAAGGGAATCATAGTTGACATAAGAGATGAGGCAGCCAGTCAAGAGGAAGAAGAAAACAGGAAGGGCTCATGAGAATTGTATGGTAGCCAGGAAGGAACGCAATAAAGTCTCAGGAGAGCTAGAGGGGGCACCCTCCTTGGCAGGTAGGATTAAGGAAACCCTATGGCATTCGATGCGCATGTGAGGAACAGAAGGATATCAATATTCACCAGAGAAAAGAACCTCAGTCAAGGTGAGGTCAGAACAGAACAAGCTTTTGTGCTGGACCATGTTGAGATTCAGAAAGATCTTCTTGAAAACATTAGGATTGATAAGTCCCCTGGACCGGATGAGATATACCCCAGCTGGCTATGGGAAAGGAGGGAAGAGATAGCCGGATGTTGGTTCTGATCTTTGCATCCTCCATGGCCACGGGGCGGTGCCGGAGGAAAGGAGAATAGCAAATGTCCCCTGTTTAAAAAGAAAGTAATAAGGAGAATCCTGGGAATTATAGACCAATGAGTCTTACATCAGTGGTGGATAAACTATTGGAGAGGATTCTTCAGGACAGGATTTGTGAGCATTTGGAGAAGTTCAGCCTTCTCATGGATAGTCCGCATGGCTTTGTGAGGGGAAGGTCATGCCTCGTGAGCCTGAGTTTTTTGAGGAGGGAACAACAGAAATTGTTGAAGGTAGGATGGTAAATGTGTTGTTTATAAATTTTAGTAAGACATTTGATGAGGTCCCCCAAGAGTGACTCATTCGGAGTTGTGGGGCTTGGGATCCATGGAACCTTGGCTGTGTGGATTCAGAATTGGCTTGCCTGTAGAAAACAGAGAGTAGTAGTGGAAGGAAAGTATTCTGCTTGGTGGTTGGTGATTAGGGGGGTTCTGCAAAGATCTGTTCTGTGACCCCTGCTCTTTGTGATTTTTTTTTTTATTTTTTATTTTTCACACCATAAATCACAATAGCCATGATATACACTTTTTCTTTTTCACACATATACAGTGACTTTTTCTCCCCCCCCCTCCCTCCTCCCAAGCCACCCCCCCACCCCCCCCCTCTCATCCATTTTAGGTATACAATCTAGGTTGCATTAATTCAGTCAGACAATGTTGTCATTCAACAAAAATACACCAGAAATTCTACTGAGTCCATTCTTTTCTTTTCTTCTCCTTCCATCAACTTAGGTAATGTTTGTTCCCGGTAGGTTTTCGCTATTGTATTTAATGTAAGGCTCCCATACTTGTTCGAATATTTCAATATTATTTCTTAAACTATATGTTATTTTTTCTAATGGAATACATTTATTCATTTCTATATACCATTGTTGTATTTTCAAATTATCTTCCAATTTCCAGGTTGACATAATACATTTTTTTGCTACGGCTAGGGCTATCTTAACAAATCTTTTTTGTGCATCTTCCAAGTCAATTCTTTGTGATTTTTATAAATGACCTGACCAAAGAAGTTAGAGAGATGGGTCAATAAAATTGTGGATGATATGAAAGATGGAGGTTTTGTGGATGGTGCTGAAGGTTGTCGTAGGACACAGCAGAAAATGGACAGGATGCAAAGTTGGGCAGAAAAGTGGCAGATTGAGTTCAATTCGGATAATGAGGTGATGCATTTTGGAAGGTCAAACTTGAAGGGATAGTACATGGTTAATGGTTGAATACAACAGTGTGGAAGAACAAGGGAACCTTGGGATCCAAATTCATACATCTCTCAAGGTGCCACACAGGTTGGGTTGATAGGATAGTTAAGAAGGCCTATGATATCCTGGGCTTCATTCATTAGCGGATTGAATTCAGGAGTTGTGAGGCCGTATTGCAACTCCATAAATCTTTGGTGAGACCACACTTAGAATATTGTGTTCAGTTCTGGTCACCTCATTACCAGAAGGATGAAAACTATGGAGAGTGCAGAGAAAATTTATCTGGATTGGAAAACAAGTCTTATAAGGCAAGGTAAGGAGAGCTGGGGCTTTTCTCTTTAGAGTATAGAAGGATGAGAGATTACTTTTAATAGAGGTCTATAAGATTATGAGAGGCATAGATAAGGTGGACAGCCAACATCTGTTTCCCAGGCAGAATCAGCAAACATCAGAGGACACATGTACAAAGTTAAGGGAGGAATGTTTAGGCAAGACAGAGTTGTAGGTATCTGGAGTGGTGATGGATGCTGGAACAATAGGGGCATTTCAGACACCCTTAAACAGGCTCGTGGATGAAAAAAGGAAAGAGGGTTATAAGGTAGGGAGGGTTTTGTTTTTTTAAGAATTGGTCAGCATAACATTGTGGGCTGAAGGGCCTGTATTGTGTTGTAATGTTTTATGATTCTGATGGTCTATGCTCTCTCCCCGACTCCATCCTTAATTGGTGACCCCTTTATTTAATTTCCACCCATCCCAAGTAGAGTGACCCCTGCAAGAGATAATGTCTTCTCCGGGTGAGACACATGGCCCCTCGAACCTGCCCCTGGTGGTCAGCATGACCATCCTTTCCTCAGCAAATGGTCTCAGTGTGACAGGCAGCATCCATGGAGAGAAAGATATAGGCAATGTTTCACAAGGAATAGGAGCAGGAGGCAGTCCGTTTGGCCCATCAAGTCTGCAGCACCGTTCAATGTGATCGCAGCTGATCCAGCCGTGGTTCATCAACTCCTTGCCTGTTCCCTGCTACCCTTAATCTCTTGACTGGGCAAATAACTATCCATCTGTGCCTTAAACACATTCAGTGAGACCCCCTCTGCTGCTTCCTGAGGCTGAGAATTCGGCAGATTCGTCGCTCTCCAGGAGAAGCAGTTCCTCCTCATCTCCATCCTAAGGGCAGTACAGTTGGCATAGTGGTTAGCACAACATTGTTACAGCACCAGAGACCGGGGTTTGAATCTGGTACTGCCTGTGAGGAGTTTGTATGTTCTCCCTGTGTCTGCGTGGGTTTCCTCTGGGAACTCTGGTTTTCTCCCACCCTTCAAAACATATTAGGTTGTAGGTCAATTGGAGTGATTGGGTGGCACATGCTCGTGGGCCAAAAAGACCTGTTACCGTGCCCTAGGTCTAGATTTAAATCTAAAATCTACTCTCCCTGGATCTTGAGGCTCTGTCCACCAAGTTATGGTCTCGCCTGCCAGTGAAAACAACTTGTCTATCCCTTTCATAATTTTATGTTTCTATAAAATCCCCTCTTTCCACTAAACTCCAGTGAGTCCAGTCCCAGGCGACAATCTCCCCTCACAGGGTCACCCCCTCTTCTCCGGAATCAACCTGGTAAACCCCCCTCTGGTTCACCTCCAAAGCCAGTCTATCCTTCCTCAAGTGAGGAAACCAGAACAGTCCGTACCTCCAGGTGCGGCCTCACCAGTGCCCTGGACACTTGCAGCAGGACCTCTCTGCTCTTGAATTCAATCCCTCCAGCAACGAAGGCCAACGTCCCATTTCCCTTCTTGATTACCTGCTGCACCCGCAAACCAACCTTTCACGATTCCTCCACTGGCACTCCCAGGACCCATGCTGCAATCTTACGATGTTTAAATAACACCCCAATTAATCTTTTTTCCTTTCCAAAAATGGAAGAACTCACATTTACCAATGGACTCCATCTGCCTGACCCTTGTCCTCTCACCTAACCTATCGATATCTCCCAGTCTCTCTGCCCCCTCTGTATTCTTGTGTACTCAGTTTAGTTGGGTCGGGTCCCTTCCTGGAGACTCTGAACCAAGGATCTGGACTCTGGGAGCAGAGGATTCTAGAGATTTCCCATCTTGACAACCATTTACAGGAGCACATTTGAGAGTCCTGTTTGGCTGCATCATTTTTATTTAACATTTCATTTAAGAATTTTAAAACCACATTCATACAAACATATTCAATAAAGGTATACAAAAAAAGTGTATATGTTTAAAAAGACCCTGAAGCCTCCCACCCTCCCCACCTCCCCCCACCAAACCTAAATTAAATATAGAGCAAAAATGGAAAAAAACAGAGAATGCCAAAAGGAATTATTATTCTCAATACAACCAATAATGGAGTTGATGGTTACCAATGGGATGGGCCTTCAAGAGTCCCTCACACCTTCAAACCAACATTTTGTAAATATAGGCTCCAATATTTTCAAGAAAAAATGGATTTGAGTACATAAATTATAAGTAATTTTCTCATGGAATACAAGAACGCATTTCCACATCCCTAAATCTGTGTCTGGTTTCCAAGTTATGGCTGTACACTTCCTAGAAACAGCTAGATCTAATTGTGAAAAATCAATTTGATACATAGTTAATCTCAATTTAGGACTAACCACTTTAATAGGGGGGATCTAGTGGAGTTGTTCAAGTGAACTGGCATGGACTCGAAGGACCGACATGGCATGTTTCCGCACTGTGAACGGTTATATGGTTATGTAATATTACTCAACAAAAATAGCATCAGGTCCCTTGGATTTTTAACGCTTTTCTCCAAAAAACCTCTAACCAAAAAGGCTTCACTTTAGAACACTCCCACTTTACTTTAGAACACTGGCTGCATCGTTATGTGGGACGGTAGCTGCAAAGCATCAGACCAGATCGATACAGAGGATTGTCAAAATGGCCACATTCAATGGGGCCTCCCGTTCCTCTACTGATGATGTTTATAGGGAGCATTATCTAAACTGAGATTAAGGAATTAAAGAAGACCCTTTCCATCCAACATATGATATTTTTGACTCACAACCAGGATGGAGGTACAGGAGCATCAAAATTAAGGCTGCCAGACTGGGAAATAGCTTCTTCCTGCAGGCTGTGAGATTGATGAACAGTATCCTGCAACAGCGTGTGTGTTTGTGTGTGTGTATTTTTATAAATCTATGTAAATTTATCTTGTTTATCGATGATTTATATGATCAATTTGCATGTTTATTGAGTTTTGGTGTGTGCACCTTAGCCTGGAGGGATGCTGTTACATGGTCTTTGCCCTCAGACAGCTCCAAGAAAAGTGCAGAGAACAAAACAAAGGACTCTACATCACCTTTGTTGACCTCACCAAAGCCTTCGACACCGTGAGCAGGAAAGGGCTTTGGCAAATACTAGAGCGCATCGGATGTCCCCCAAAGTTCCTCAACATGATTATCCAACTGCACGAAAACCAACAAGGTCGGGTCAGATACAGCAATGAGCTCTCTGAACCCTTCTCCATTAACAATGGCGTGAAGCAAGGCTGTGTTCTCGCACCTACCCTCTTTTCAATCTTCTTCAGCATGATGCTGAACCAAGCCATGAAAGACCCCAACAATGAAGACGCTGTTTACATCCGGTACCGCACGGATGGCAGTCTCTTCAATCTGAGGCGCCTGCAAGCTCACACCAAGACACAAGAGAAACTTATCCGTGAACTACTCTTTGCAGACGATGCCGCTTTAGTTGCCCATTCAGAGCCAGCTCTTCAGCGCTTAACGTCCTGCTTTGCGGAAACTGCCAAAATGTTTGGCCTGGAAGTCAGCCTGAAGAAAACTGAGGTCCTCCATCAGCCAGTTCCCCACCATGACTACCAGCCCCCCCCACATCTCCATCGGGCACACAAAACTCAAAACGGTCAACCAGTTTACCTATCTCGGCTGCACCATTTCATCAGATGCAAGGATCGACAATGAGATAGACAACAGACTCGCCAAGGCAAATAGCGCCTTTGGAAGACTACACAAAAGAGTCTGGAAAAACAACCAACTGAAAAACCTCACAAAGATAAGCGTATACAGAGCCGTTGTCATACCCACACTCCTGTTCGGCTCCGAATCATGGGTCCTCTACCGGCATCACCTACGGCTCCTAGAATGCTTCCACCAGCGTTGTCTCCGCTCCATCCTCAACATCCATTGGAGCGCTTTCATCCCTAACGTCGAAGTACTCGAGATGGCAGAGGTCGACAGCATCGAGTCCACGCTGCTGAAGATCCAGCTGCGCTGGGTGGGTCACGTCTCCAGAATGGAGGACGATCGCCTTCCCAAGATCGTGTTATATGGCGAGCTCTCCACTGGCCACCGTGACAGAGGTGCACCAAAGAAAAGGTACAAGGACTGCCTAAAGAAATCTCTTGGTGCCTTCCACATTGACCACCGCCAGTGGGCTGATATCACCTCAAACCGTGCATCTTGGCGCCTCACAATTTGGCAGACAGCAACCTCCTTTGAAGAAGACCGCAGAGCCCACCTCACTGACAAAAGGCAAAGGAGGAAAAACCCAACACCCAACCCCAACCAACCAATTTTCCCCTGCAGCCGCTGCAACCGTGTCTGCCTGTCCCGCATTGGACTGGTCAGCCACAAATGAGCCTGCAGCTGACGTGGACTTTTACCTCCTCCATAAATCTTCATCGGCGAAGCCAAGCCAAAGAAAAAGAATGTAGAATCAGGTGATAATAAACCTGAACTTGAGATTCATGCCCATCTGACTGAGGGGCCATCCACACCACTCTAAATGACTGGTCCCCTTTCCTTCATTTGTGATGACCCTCACGAGTGGAAACACCCCAACACCTAGACCCCTTGGTGGGAGGTTGTGAAAGTTTGAAGAAATGACACCCGACATTTTTCCAAATTCCAAGGGGCACGGGCCTCTCATGATACTTCACTTTCCTGCCTTGACCCTGGCTGACCTGTCACCCACCACCTTATCTGTTAAGAGCCCATCTCATTTCTCTAAACCCCCCTCCCCCTCCCCTAACACATGTCGATATGACTGCCCTCGGCCTCATCCGTTGTCAGGGTGACGCCAAATGTAAACTTGAGGAACAACACATCACATTCCTCTTGGACAGCCTTAAACCTAATGGCAGCAGCATCGATTGTTCTGATTTTAGATACCCCCCCCCCACCTGGTTCTGCTGTTTGCATCTTACTCGTACTTACCACCCCTCCCCCAGTGGTTTCTCCTTCTGCCCAATATCTTATCACCCCCTCCCCCATGAGATATGACTTCCTGTTTACATGGCCCCGATCTGAGATGCTGATTGACCATTTCTCCCCATGGAGTGCCCTCCAGCTCCTCTTCATTTGCTCAGGACCCCGGTGTCTGCTAGTTTTTTGTCTGCCTTTCCTCGTCTCAGAACCATTCCCAGACACTGTTTGAATCCACTTGCCCCCCCCCCCCCCCCACCTTTTCAGGAAAGGGAGCTCCTAAGACTTGCCTTTTTCTGAGAGAAAAAGTTATTTTCCCTCATCTCTGATCCCCTGGAGCAGCTGGCAAAACCCATTCAGTCCCACTCCCCAAACCCAACACCATGTCTGTCCATGGCCTCATGGGCTGCCAAGTTGCGGCCACCACAAATTGGAGGAAGAGCACCTTTTTATTCCATCTCTCCAACCAGACAGCTATAGTATTGACTTCTGATTTCCATTTACTCACTTTCCTAGGTCTCCCCCTTTCTCAAATCCTTTGTCTCCCTTTCCTCCTTCTTTCCCCCCCCCCCCACCCCCATCCACTTCCCTTCCTTCTCCCTTCAGAGAGCATCCCTGCTTTGCTCTTGGTCCACTCACTTCTCAGCTTCTTCCTCTCCTCCCCTCCCACACCTTTTATTCAGGTGTCTAACCTGTTTTTCCACACTCCTGACAAAGGGCACAGGCCCAAAATGTTGACTGTCTTATAGATGCTAAGTTTTTCCAGTGTATGGCACTTGTCAACTTTATTGACATCCGATTGCACAAGTATGAAACAGCGTTCTTCGGTTCTCAGTCCAAAACACAAACAGACATAACACACATACAGACAACCAGTACATACACAGGACAAGCATTCACATGTACAATTAATAAATAAATAGTTTCATTAAAATGAAACTATTGGTCAGTGTGAGCAGTTCCTTTGGTCATTCAGCGTTCTCACTGCCCGTGGGAGCTCGACCCCAGTGGCCAGATATTCCTGTTTACCTTCCTCACCCCTCCCCCTATAACCTCAGCATCTACTCACCCACCTGTATCCACATGAGCTCTTGTCCCCACCCCACCTTTTTAATCTGGGATCTGCCTCATTTTCCACACCCCTGACCAAGGGCCCCCGTTACTCTTTACCTGCATGGGTTCTCTGTGGCCTGCTGAGTTTCTCCGGCACATTTATGTGCTGTTGGAAACCCCACCCACCCCTTCCCAGGAGTTGGTTGTTCTGCATTTACTTAAATAGAAGAGGGCAGAGAAGCTAACCACTTTGGAGGTTGAAAATACTGATAAGAACTGTGGTCATTAAAGAATTTGTGACTACTGCTTTTTACCGAGGAAAGGAATTGGGGGCCCCAAACAGTCGTTACGAGTGAAGCAGCAGTTCAATTGTGGATCTGCAGGGGTCGTCTACCTGCCTCTGATTCTCCCCTTGTGGTGTCCTTGACATCAGAGAGACTGGACGCAATATAAATGGGACGAAAAATTGGTACAACATAGAACTTCTCCAGTATTACACCATCTCCTCAATATATGGAAGAAGATTCATGTAGAAAGAAATAAAATAAATTACCAAATACCAAAACTAATATTGACGCAAAATAAGCTACTCCCTTTTACAATAGACAACCTTGCCTTTAGAAAATGGGAAAAAAAAGGGATTAAAAGAATAGAAAATTGTTTTTCAGGAAGTAGATTCTTATCCTTTGAACAAATGAGAGATAAGTACAATATAACGGGAGATACAGCGCTGGCATATTACCAACTGAGATCCTACTTGAAAGATAAATTAGGAAGCAACTTGAGTTTACCAGAGGGAAGTAACCTTGAATATGTGATTACAGATACAATGTTAATCAAAAGATTTATAAAAAATATGTATATTAAACTGCAAGAAAAGGAAAATGAGGAAACAAATGGTAAAACTAAACAAAAATGGGAACAAGATTTAAATATAAAGATAAAAAAGGAAACATGGGAGAAGTTATGCTCTGGAACGATGAGAAATACAATAAATACGAGGCTGCGTATGATACAATATAATTGGTTACACAGACTATACATTACACCGCAAAAGTTAAATAAATGGGACCCAACAGTATCTGATAGATGTTTTCGATGTAAAAAAGAAAGGGGAACAACAATTCATGCAATCTGGACATGTGAGAGAGTAGAAAAATTTTGGGATGATCTCAATCAGATATTAAATAAAATAACAGAAAACAATATACCAAAGAATCCAGAGATCTTTCTCCTAAGTAACATAAAAAATAAAGAATTTGGAATTGACTTGGAGGATGCACAAAAAAGATTTGTTAAGATAGCCCTAGCTGTAGCAAAAAAATGTATTATGTCAACCTGGAAACTGGAAGATAATTTGAAAATACAACAATGGTATATAGAAATGAATAAATGTATTCCATTAGAAAAAATAACATATAGTTTAAGAAATAATATTGAAATATTCGAACAAGTATGGGAGCCTTACATTAAATACAATAGCGAAAACCTACCGGGAACAAACATTACCTAAGTTGATGGAAGGAGAAGAAAAGAAAAGAATGGACTCAGTAGAATTTCTGGTGTATTTTTGTTGAATGACAACATTGTCTAACTGAATTAATGCAACCTAGATTGTATAACTAAAATGGATGAGAGGGGGGGGATGGGGGGGTGGCTTGGGAGGAGGGAGGGGGGAGGGAGAAAAAGTCACTGTAAATGTGTGGAAAAGAAAAAGTGTATATCATGGCTATTGTGATTTATGGTGTGAAAAATTAAAAAAAAAAAAAAAAAAAAAGAGAGAGACTGGACGCAGATTGGAAGACCATTTTGTTGAATAATTTCACTTTATACGGTGCAATAATGGGGACCTCCCAGAGGCCAACTATTTTAATTCCGCACTCCATTTCCCATACCTAGATGCGTATCTATAGTAGCCTCATGTCTGGCCAAACCGAGGCTACCTGTAAATGGAGGAACAACCCCTCATTCTATCTGGGCACTCTCGAACCAGATGGCATTAACGTCAACCTCCAGTTTCTGTTACCCCTCCCCCCCTTCCCTCTCCAGTCAGAGAGCTCCCGTCCCCTATCACTTCCCATCTTTTTCTCTCCTATCCTCCCACCTGTTGTCCTGTGCTCGTTTATCTGTCTCCCTCCTCTCCTCACCTGTTTTTAGCTTGGTGAAGGGCTCAGGGCCGAAACATTGGTCACCCTTTACTTTCCTTGGATGCTGCACGACCTGTTGAGTTTCTCCAGCATCTTTACTTATGGAGATTGTCAAGGTCACTTGAGTTCTGAAAGGATAAAGCTGCCAAGACTGCTGCAGGCTCAGCTCTTCAGATTGATTCAGTGTGGAGACTTGTAAAAGGAAATCCCTTTCAGTTTACTGAGAATGGATTACTTACCGGAAGAGGTTCGACTCAGAAGGACCCTAATCGCAAACTCATTAAGTTTGAGCAACTACTTTTTCTTTTACGACACTAAGATTGTGACACCAGGGAAGACTTCAAAGCTGGCACTGCATCTGCACCAGCTGGGAAAATGGGCTGCAAAAGGACAGATGGAATTTAATCCAGACAAGTGTTAAGGTTGCACTTACTAAGCATGGTAGGGCATACACAGTTAACGGTGGGACATACAGATACATAATCCTCTGAAAGTGTCATCACAGGCAGATAGGGTCGAAAAGGGAGATCTTGGAACATTGGCCTTCATAAATAAAAGCACTGAGTACAGGAGTTGGGATGTTATGGTGAAGTTGCATGAGACTTTGGTGAGGCCAAATCTGGTGTATTGTGTGGTGTTTTGGTCACCAACCTGCAGGAAAGATACCAATACAATTGAAAGAGTGCAGAGAAAAGTCGCAAGGATGTTGCCCGAACTTAAAAGAGCTGAGTTATCTGGAAAGGTTTGGAGTTTATTCCCTGGAGCATTAGAGAATAAGAGGAGACTTGTTACAGGTATACAACATTATGAGAGGGTATAGGTAGAGTAAATACAAGCAGGCTTCTTCCACTGAGGTTGGGTGAGACAAGGACGAGACATCATGGTCTAAGGGTGTTTATGGAGAACATTGAGGGAACTCCTTCACTCAGAGAGTAGTGAGAGTGTGGATCGGGCTGCCAGCAGAGGCACTGCTTTTTTTAAAATTGCTGTTTAAATTTAGACATATGGTCTAATAACAGGCCCTTCTGGCCCACGAGCCTGAGCCACCCTATTACCCCAATTAATCTACAACCCCCCCTGTTCGTGAAAGGTGAGTCCCTGGGGAGAACCCACGCAGACATGGGGAGAACGTACAAACTCCTTACGGACAGCTGGTGCGTTGCGAGCTCCATTTTGACATTGAAGAGGAATTTAGATGTCAGGGGTTTTAAGGGCAGGTCAATGTGATGAGACAGAATAATAATCGTTCAGCATGAACGAGATAGGCATGGTTTCTGTGCTGTGGTGTTCTATGGTTCTGAAAGTAAGTGATTGATTGTCAGATCTGTTGTATTCTGAATCATCGAGTTGTACAGCACAGAAACAGTCCCTTCAGCCCTCCATCCATGTTGACCTTTTTGCCTATCCACACCGATCCTACTTACCCACAGTTGGACTGTATCCCTCTGCACCTCACCCATTGAAGTCCCAATGCCTCCTCAACATAATGATCAAGTCTGATTCAACCTCCTATTCTGAAAGTGTATCCCCAATATCAACCACTCTCCATATCGAAAAACTCATCTCTTCAAAATCCTTCCTTCACCTTAAACCTGAGCTGTCTTGTCTTTGATATCCCAGCCATGAGAAAAGTTATTTTGATTTGCCCCTCACCTATCCACCCCCTCCCCTGCCTTCAATGGTTCTGGTCTCTCAGATCACTCTTCATCCTCCATTGCTTTGAGGGAAACAAGCCCTAACTCTGTCCAATCCACCCACCAGTGACTAAAGGCCCTCCAATCCAGGCAACATCCTTGTGAGTCTTCTCTCCACTCTCCAGCATATCATCCTTCCACTAGCAGGCAAGAATTGGCCATCTGGCCTGTCGAGCCTGCTCCACCATTCAATGAGATGGCAGCTGACCTGGCTGTGAACTCAGCTCCACCTCACCACCTGTCCCCCATGATCCTTCAGCATGGCCGGCATAGCAGTGAGTGAGCGCAAAGCCTTTATGGCACCAGCTATCGGGACCAGGGTTCAATCTGTAAGGAGTTTGTACCTTCTCCCCGAGTCTGCATGGGTTTTCACTGGGGGCTCTGGTTTCCTCCCACCATTTAAAACACACCAGGAGTGTAGGTTAATTGGGTGTAAATTGGGTGGCAAGTGCTGAAATGTCTAAATGTAAAAAAAAGTTCAACTGCTTCCTTGAGCAGAAAATTCCAGATTCACTGCTCTCCAGGAGAAGCAGTTCCTTCTCTTCTCCATCCCAAATCTATTCCCCCCCCCCCCCCACCCCCCCATCCCCAAATCTTGAGGCTCTGTCCTGCTGGCTCTAGTCTCACCAGTCGGTGGAAACAACCACCCTTCTTCTACCTTACCTGCTCCTTTCACTAGTTTTAAAAATCACCTCTCATCCTTCCAAAGTCCCCTCACCTCAGGAATCAACCACTACACCCTTTTGAGGGTCAAAGTTCCTTTTATTATCATGTAGAGTTGTAAATTACTTTAACTTTTGGCTGCCTTAAGGCAGAGTTGCCATTAGTACTCCCTCCACAGCCAGACTAATGTTCCTCAAGTGAGGGGGGCAGTTCAAAGTACTACGGAGGTTCAACCTACCAGAGAAATATATTAATTGGATTAAAGCATTGACCATTGGCGAAGGTGACAATAAATGGATATATATCAAACCAATTTAAATTAAGCAGGTCAACTAGGCAGGGATGTCCACTGTCTCCCTCACTGTTCGCGTTAGCTATAGAACCACTGGCAGAACTGATAAGAACAGAAAATAAAATAAGAGGGATAAAAATAAAAGAGAAGGAATATAAAATCAGTCTATTTGCAGATGACGTCATAGTATACTTAAAAGAACCAGAATTATCAATAAAAGAATTACATAAGAAATCGAAGGAATATGGAGAAGTATCAATGCAAATAAAAGTGAAGCGATGCCAATGAATAATGCAGATTTCACAAAGTTTAAGAAAGAATCACCATTTAAATGGCAAACACAAGCAATTGGATACCTAGGTATTAGACTAGATAATAATCTAGGCCATCTATACAAATTAAACTATCAGCCATTACTGAAGAAATTACAAGATGATTTAAAACATTGGAAAGATTTACCACTAACACTTATAGGAAGGGTCCTTTTTCCTTTGGCTTGGCTTCGCGGACGAAGATTTATGGAGGGGTAATGTCCACGTCAGCTGCAGGCTCGTTTGTGGCTGACAAGTCCGATGCGGGACTGGCAGACACGGTTGCAGCGGTTGCAAGGGAAAATTGGTTGGTTGGGGTTGGGTGTTGGGTTTTTACTCCTTTGTCTTTTGTCAGTGAGGTGGGCTCTGCGGTCTTCTTCAAAAGAGGTTGCTGCCCGCCGAACTGTGAGGCGCCAAGATGCACGGTTTGAGGCGATATCAGCCCATTGGCGGTGGTCAATGTGGCAGGCACCAAGAGATTTCTTTAGGCAGTCCTTGTACCTCTTCTTCGGTGCATCTCTATCTCGGTGGCCAGTGGAGAGCTCGCCATATAACACGATCTTGGGAAGGCCATGGTCCTCCATTCTGGAGACGTGACCTACCCAGCGCAGTTGGATCTTCAGCAGCGTGGATTCGATGCTTTCGGCCTCTGCCGTCTCGAGTACTTCGATGTTGGCGATGAAGTCGCTACAATGAATTTTGAGGATGGAGCGGAGACAACGCTGGTGGAAGCGTTCTAGGAGCCATAGGTGATGCCGGTAGAGGACCCATGATTCAGAGCCGAACAGGAGTGTGGGTATGACAACGGCTCTGTATACGCTAATCTTTGTGAGGTTTTTCAGTTGGTTGTTTTTCCAGACTCTTTTGTATAGTCTTCCAAAGGCACTATTTGCCTTGGCGAGTCTGTTTTCTATCTCGTTGTCGATCCTTGCATCCGATGAAATGGTGCAGCCGAGATAGGTAAACTGGTTGACCGTTTTCAACATGGTTATCCAACTGCACGAAAACCAACAAGGTCGGGTCAGATACAGCAATGAGCTCTCTGAACCCTTCTCTATTAACAATGGTGTGAAGCAAGGCTGCGTTCTCGCACCAACCTTCTTTTCAATCTTCTTCAGCATGATACTGAAACAAGCCATGAAAGACCTCAACAATGAAGACGCTGTTTACATCCAGTACCTCACGGATGGCAGTCTCTTCAATCTGAGGCGCCTGCAAGCTCACACCAAGACACAAGAGCAACTCGTCCATGAACTACTCTTTGCAGACGATGCCGCTTTAGTTGCCCATTCTGAGCCAGCTCTTCAGCGCTTGACGCCCTGTTTTGCAGAAACTGCCAAAATGTTTGGCCTGAAAGTCAGCCTGAAGAACACTGAAATCCTCCATCAGCCAGCTCCCCACCATGACTATCAACCCCCCTACATCTCCATCGGGCACACAAAACTCAAAACGGTCAACCAGTTTACCTATCTCGGCTGCACCATTTCATTGGATAGGAAGGGTAAACTGCATTAAAATGAATATCTTCCCAAGGATACAATACCTATTTCAATCATTACCAATTCCTTTAACAGAGAAATTCTTCAAGGAGCTAAAGAAAATAATAAGGAAATTCTTATGGAAAGGGAGAAACCGAGGATAGTGCTAGATAAATTAACAGAATGGTACAAACAAGGGGGCTTACAGCTACCAAACTTTAAGAATTATTATAGAACAGCACAATTAAGATTCCTATCAGATTTTTATCAAACAAGGGAAAAACCAGATTGGACCAGATTAGAGCTAGATGAAATAGGGGAGAAGGTACCTGAACATACACTATATAAGTGGGATGAAAAGCTGGTGCAACAAGGGAATTCACCAGTACAGCACCATCTGTTCAACATTTGGAAGAAGATTCACATAGAAATGAAAAAAACAAATGATCAACTACCAAAATTACTATTGACGCAAAATCAACTAATCCCTTTCACAATAGATAACCTTTCCTTTAGAGAATGGAAGATAAAAGGGATCAAAAGAATAGAAAATTGTTTTTCGGGAAATAAATTATCTTTTGAACAAATGAAGTACAAATATGGTATAATCACAGTACAATGTTTGCATACCACCAACTGAATTAAGCAGGCTGAGGTTTCCAGAAGGAAGCAATTTTGAATATGTGATTACAGACACAATGATAATTAGAAGATTTATAACAAACATGTACATCAAACTGCAAGAGAAAGAGAACGATGAAATAAGCTGTAAACCCAAACAAAAGTGGGAACAAGATCTAAAAAAGATAAAAAATGAAACAAGGGAAAAGCTATGTTCTGGAACTAAGAGAAATACAATAAACATGAGGTTACACATGATACAATATAATTGGTTACATAGGCTAGACACCATGCCCCAAAAGTTAAATAAATGGGATCCAACATTATCAGATAGACGTTTTCGCTGTAAGAAGGAAACGGGAAGAACAGTACATGCAATTTGGGCATGTGAGAAAGTGGAAAAGTTTTGGGAAGATCTAAATCAGGTATTAAATAAAATCACAAAAAGCAACATACCAAAAAATCCAGAGATATTTCTTCTAAGTAATATAAGAAGTAAAGAACTTGGCCTCAATTTGGATGGAGCATAAAAAAGATTTATTATGATAGCCCTAGCTGTAGCAAAAAAATGTATTATGTCAACCTGGAAATCAGAAGATAGCCTGAGAATAGCAATGGTACATAGAAATGAATAAATGTATTCCATTGGAAAAAATAACATATGATTTAAGAAATAATATCATAGTATTCGAACAAATTTGGGAATCGTACATGGAACACAACAGAGAAGTCCTACAGCCTAAAATGACAGAATGAGAAGACAAAATGAACTGACCTAGTGTGTAAAAATAGATAACACAATTTACTTGTTTATTTTCATTGTATGATGACATTGTTTAATGGGTTTAATGCATCATATATGTGGGTGGGGAGGGGGGTGGGAAGGAGGGAGGGAAGGGAGGGGGGAAAAATGACACTGTGTATATTCAAGAGGGGAAGGTTTATGTGTATTTTGGTCAATATGGTTCATAGTGTGAAAAATAAAAAAAATTTAAAAAAAGTGAGGGGAGCAGGACTGCTGTCAGGTCAAACACCCCAAAATGCCTCCATATATTGCTGACGTTTCAGGCCTGAGCCCTTCTTCAAGGAATAAGGAGAATGAGTAAAACAACAGGAAATCCCAGAATACAGACAAGGCCTGGGGAGGAGTCCAGCCCCACAAAAGGTGTTAATGGGGGGGGGGGGGGGGGTTTAACGATAGTCGATATTAATGCCATCCGGTTGGAAGCCAGTACTCTGGGTGTGGGCTCACCACTGCTCTGTACACTTGCAGAAGGACGTCCCTGCAAACCCCTCCAACATGTCCCATTGGCCTTCTCGATTACCTGTGGACAGGATGCCAGGGACAGCCTAACTAGCGATTTTTAAGGGCGTGTGTACTGAGAAATTGTCAAACCCAGTGGAACCATTTACCCCAGAGGATAATTGAAAACCCATTTGGATTTCAACAATCCTGAAGATGGTGCAGGCTAGTGGGGGACACAAAAGTGTTGGGGAGATTCAGCTGGTTACACAGCAAGTGAAAGGCTGGGGTCTGAGCCCTTCATCGGTTGTGTGGAAAAACAGAGACATCTGAACAAAAAGATGGGGGAAGGGGGAGAGAAGGAGGTGGGGGAAGGGGGAGAGAGGGAGGTGGGGGAAGGGGAGAGAGGGAGGTAGGGGCAGGAGTGAAGGCTAACAGGTAAGAAGTCACAAGTGCATACAGGTGGGTGGGTACCAGAGAAAGAAGCTGGTGACCAGTGGAGAGGGTAGAGAGTTAAGAAGGGTAACTCTCTGAGAGAAGGAAGGGGATCAGGTGGAAGGTGGGGGGGAGGAGCTGGAGAAGAGACAGAGGTGATGGGAAAGAGAGAGACATGGGGAAGGGGAATTATGGAAATTGGAGTTGATGGTTGGAGAGATAGAATATAAGGTGTTGCTCCCCCAATTTTCAGGAAGCCTTGGTTTGGCAGAACAAGACCACGAACAGACCCGACGGTGTGAGAACAGTGCGTGGAATTAAAATGACTGGCCACTGGGAGGTTCTTGTTGTTGCAGTGGACAGAGTGAAGGAGCACGACAAAACAGTGGGTATGGCAGAGTGGGGGAGGGAGTTGGTTTTGAAACCTGCTGAGTTTGTCGGCCAGGGTTTATTGCAGGGCAGAGGTTGGTTTCTTCACTCCTCCTTGACCACCTTTGAGACTTCCTTGTTTACTCCAACCTACTTGCTATCTAGGCTAACCACATCACCTCTCGCTTCTCCCTTCCCACCTGTAGTGCGCGTTGAAAGAACCAAAGACTTATTGATCCAAACCAAGGCTTTTATTAACTAAAAGACTGGAGCATATCACAAGTAGGTCGACCAGTCCAGAATGACCTGGTCTGGCTAGGAGCAATCCTTAAAGACCTGCCAGTAAGTGTGGCTACACTCTCAGCCAATCACAGTCGTCCTACACTCTTTGGCTTGGCTTCGCGGACAAAGATTTATGGAGGGGTATGTCCACGTCTGCTGCAGGCTCGTTGGTGACTGACAAGTCCAATGCAGGTCAGGCAGGCATGATTGCAAGGGAAAATTGGTTGGTTGGGGTTGGGTGTTGGGTTTTTCCTCCTTTGTCTTTTGTCAGTGAGATGGGCTCTGCGGTCTTCTTCAAGGGAGGTTGCTGCCCGCCGAACTGTGTGGCGCCAAGATGCACGGTTGGAGGCGATATCAGCCCACTGGCAGTGGTCAATGTGGCAGGCACCAAGAGATTTCTTTAAGCAGTCCTACACTATGGGAGTCACGTGATGGAGTAGTGGCCGGACGGTGAACTCCAGCCCTCTCCAGAAAAGTCGGGAAAAACAAAGGAAAACACAAAGGCACAGAAATAAAAGTTACAGAAAAGTGAGTATAAAGGTGGAAAGAAGATGGCGACAAAAAAAGAAAAATCGAAAGCAACGGAAAGAAGAGAGGAAGAGAAGACAAAGGAGGAAAAAGGTGAAGGCCTTACCTGTCCGAAGAGGCCCGCTGCGGAGAGAGAAACCCGCTCCCTCAGGTCGGTAAATAATGGACTACAAAAATGGCTCGCTGAGCCGAGTAAAAGTGCGCGATGCGCATGAAAAAAAACACACCGACGGGAGGGGGGACCAGCTGGGGAGTCGATCTCCACAGCCGGCAACGACAGCTGCAGAACACCTGCAGCAAGAAGAGACCACAGAAGACAATGGAAACAAGAAAGAAGAGAAGGAAAGGGCAACAAAGAAACAACAGATGGCCAACCCAGAGGAAGAAGAAGAGGAAGAGGAAGAGTACAGTGAAATAGAAGAAGAAAAGAAAGGCAAGATAAAGAAGGTACTTTCTCTTATTAAAGGCTACATGGAGTCATTTAAAGAATAGCAAACACAGGAATTTAATGTTTTAAGAAAAAGAATAAACAACACAGAAGAGAAAATGAATAAAATAGAGATGACCTTAACAGAAATGGGAAAGAAAATGGACAAGATGGAAGAGCGGGCAGTAGCAGCAGAAATGGAGGTAGAAGACTTAAAAAAGAAATTGGAGGAATCTAATAAAAAAACTAAAGAGACACAAGAACTACTAGCTCAAAAAATAGATACAATGGAAAATCATAACAGAAGAAATAACATAAAGATAGTGGGCCTTAAGGAAGATGAAGAAGGCAAGAATATGAAGGAGTTTATAAAAGAGTGGATCCCTAAGACCCTAGGATGTCCAGAACTACAGCAAGAAATGGAAATAGAAAGGGCACATAGAGTATTGGCCTCTAAACCACAACCACAACAAAAACCAAGATCTATTGTAGTAAAATTCCTAAGATATACTACAAGAGAAAAGGTACTGGAGAAGACAATGGTAAAGTAAGAGAGGGCAACAAACCACTGGAGTATAAAGGGCAAAAAATCTTCATTTATCCAGATATAAGTTTTGAACTCCTAAAGAAGAGAAAAGAGTTCAATACAGCAAAGGCGATTTTATGGAAGAAAGGGTATAAATTTATACTAAAGCATCCAGCGGTATTGAAAATATTTATTCCAGGACAACAAAACAGACTATTCTCGGATCCAGAAGAAGCACGAAAATTTGCAAAACAATTACAAAAATAGACTGAGGGAGGAAGACGGGTAATGAGAGTAAAAATGATCACGATTGATATGTATGCGGGTAAAGAGGTATAAGAGTGAATAGAGACAATGAGCATACGTGAATGTATCTGTACTTAGAGGAAAATATAGATAGTATAGACAAGAATTAATAAGGGAAGGTAATGGAATAGAGAGAATAAGGAGGGAATTAAAAGAGTGACCTTTGTGACATATGAAAAGTGAAATCTTTTCTGGGGGAGGCGGGGAGGGGGGAAATAGCGGTCACTGCAAAATCAGTTGACGCTTGCGAGTGGATTCGCAAATCCAAATGGAGAGGGGAGATGTGGTTGTCCGACAAGGGATAAAGGACAACTCAGGAGGTGAAGGGGAGATTGGGGATAAATAAGATAGAAATAGGAGAACAAGGAAAATGTTGGATGTTGTAGGAATGTTGTCTTATAAAGAGTTGAAAATAAGAAAACAGAAATGGAAAAGGAGGAAAGGTAATGATGGAAAAACGGAAAGAGAAGATAAACAAAATATAAAAGGGCTACGCTGAACTATATGTCTTTAAATATTAATGGAATACATAACCAAATTAAAAGGAAGAAACTACTAAATTTAAATGAATAAATGTATTCCATTAGAAAAAATAACATATAGGTTAAGAAATAATATTGAAATATTCGAACAAGTATGGGAGCCTTACATTAAATACAATAGCGAAAACCTACCGGGGACAAACATTACCTAAGTTGATGGAAGGAGAAGGAAAGAAAAGAATGGACTCAGTAGAATTTCTGGTGTATTTTTGTTGAATGACAACATTGTCTGACTGGCTTAATGCAACCTAGATTGTATACCTAAAATGGATGAGAGGAGGGGGGTTGGGGGGTGGCTTGGGAGGAGGGGGGGGGGGGGGGGGAGAAAAAGTCACTGTATATGTGTGAAAAAGAAATAGTGTATATCATGGCTAATGTGATTTGTGGTGTGAAAAATAAAAAATGTAAAAAAAATATAAAAAAAAAGCAGTCCTACACTACCATCTGTACATATACAGATTGGTGATAAAATCTGTACTATCAGACCAACTTTGCACACGAGGAGCCAGGAGGCCATGTGGCCCCTCACTCCAGCCCCCTGCTGTTCATTCTGATCATGGTTGACTTGCCCCATGTCTCATCCCCCACTCCCTCCTCCCATCCTCCGTCACACGGTATTTCAAAAATTAAGAAACATGACCAGCCAAATCGTTGCAGCAATCTTCTGCTCCAGCGGACTTCTGACCTTCACAGCTCTCTGCCAGAATTTCCAGTGCTCCTCCCTCTTTCTTGCAATTATTCCCCTCATTCCAGACTTGCCCACAGTGGAGATAGCTCCATGTCATCCACCCTCCCCCACCTCAGCATCTTCGAGGGTACAGTTGAATCTCTTTCACCCCCCCCCCCCTCCCCACCCCCTACCCCACTCTGAGCTCCAGATCACACAGGTCCTTTAGCCTAGAGGGGCAGGACAACCCAGGAAATTGCCTGGTGAATCATTCTTGTCTGGCTCCAATGCCAGCATATAGGACATGTCTGCAGATACTGCAATTGTAGTAAATGCACAGAAGTGGTGGAGAAACTCAGCAGGTCCTGCAGCCTCCAAAGGAGGCAAAAGATCAATAACCAATGTTTTGGGCCTGAGCCCTTCGTCAAGATTTGAGCTAAAAGCCTGGGGAGGAGAGAAGGGGCGGGGGGAGGCGAAGAGCTTGAGAGCAGCAGGGAGAGCTGATGGGGAGCAGTGAGAGAGACTACTTCGGAAAGAGGAGGAGACCTTTTCGGGGTAGACATCGCTCGAGGGGAGTGGAGCAGCTGGATTGAATGAAGGAAGCAAGTCAGCAGAGACACAGCAGGTCAGGTAGCACCCGCCACGGGAAGCAAAAGGCAGTTGAGGTTCTGGGCCTGATGCCCTTAATCGGGAATATGGAAACAGAGGCAGATGTCGGAATAAAGAGGAGGGAAGAAAGGGCAGGGAGAAGAACCACAGGCAGATTCCGGTGGGAGGGTACAAGAGAAAGAAGCTGAGGAGTGAACAGGGGGTGAGGGGAGAGGGTGGCTCTCTGATAAGAGAAGGAAGGGAAGGGGGTGGGAGACAGAGGGAGAGGGAAAGAGAGTGACTCGGGGGTGGGGATTAAGGAAATTGGGAAAGTCAGTGTTAAAACTATCTGGTTGAGAAGTGCCCAGGAGGAATAGGAGGTATAGCTCCTCCAATTTGCAGATGGCCTTGATTTGGCAGTGCATGAGGCCAAGGACAGACATGTTTGTGTGGGAATGGGGTGAGGAACTGAAACGATCAGCCACTGGGAGGCTCTTACTGTTGCAGCAGGCAAGGTGAAGGAACTAGGGAGTTCCTGACGAAGGGCTCAGGCCCAAAACCCGGATTGATTTGGACTGCCTATGGATGTTGCGTGACCTGCTGAGTTTCTCCAGCATGTTTGTGTCCTGCATGGGGCCTTTCAGATTCTCTCGTCTACATAAGAAATAGGAGGAGGAGTAGGCCGTTCAGCCTGTTGAGCCTGCACTGCTATTTAATATCATGTCTGATCTGATAAAAGGCTAATTGCTCCACCGACCTGCATTTTACCCCTTATCCCTTCATTCTCCTATTATGTAAAAATCTATCCCTTATCTTCACAAGATAAAAGGAACAGAAGTAGGCCATTCAGCCCATTGAGATTGTTTCACCACTCCAGCATGAGCTAAACCATTTTCCCATCTGCTCACCTCCAACGCCAGCACATCATCTCAACAAAAAAGTTTTTTGGGGTGGTAGAATCTGGGCACAGTGTGCAGAACCCTGGATGACTGCAGCTCCAGAGACCCTTCTCACCAGGTCTAACAGAACAATAAACCTTGCACCCACTCACTCATTCTACCCACAACTGATTGGCACTTTTGTCTATTACATCCAGGAGGCTGTCCACCCATTCACCCTCTCCACCTACCCCCTCCCCAGCCTGAGGTGCCACACCTTTTTATTTGAGGGGGTGGCCCAGTGGTTAGAGCCTCTGCCTCCTCAATGCCAGAGAACCCAGTTCATTCGATATGTGTGTGTGTCCCTGTGACCAGGTGGGTTCAACCACACACCCCCTGGGGCTCCATCTTCAAAAGCCCTGGGTGGGTCAGCAGGTTCATTGACCTGATTTTCCCCTCTCAATGGGTAGGTGGGGGAGGAGATATGGAGATCAGTGGCGGATGGGTGTAAATGAACAGCACAGACTGGATGGATCCAAGGGCCATTCTTCCTGCAGAATAACCACCATACCGTGTCTAGCTCCTTCTGAAGGACCACTCGGCCCTCGGAATGGCCAACTCCATTACCTGTCACTCAGAAGATCCCGCAAGAGCTGGCATTATTTTTCCCTCTTTGATGCCTGACAATGAGTTGTACCTTCTTCTGTCTCCCAAAGGGAAGGCCCAGCCTCTCTCCTCCACAGAAAGGGGAAAATGTCCAGGCCCCAGGCTATGCCAGTTACCCCAGGAATGGCCCACACAGAATGGGGCCAGTTATCCTGGGACTGACCCGCACAAGTAGGTATTCTGCCCCCTAGAATAGGGCTAGTTACCCCAGGTCTGACTGGGGATGCTTTTGTCATTAATGGGTCACATCTGCCAGTTTTAGAAGTCATTGCTAGAAACTGGCCACTGTTGGCCTCTTTCTATCTCCCGTGTAGCAGGCCTGAGAGGGGTGTGGTGATATGACTGTATGCACTGGCTGGACCGCCCTCCGGGTGTCTCCCTGCCTTAGCTCCTCCCTTAGTCCTGCCCATGTGACCCTGAGCCATAAAGGTCGAGTTCCCTCTCCTTCCCGTTCATTTTCCTAGCCTGGACCCGGCCCAGCAGTTTCTAGCTCAATAAAGCCTATTGTTCCCCTCAGTTTTCTGTCTGCGTCATTATTGTGGATACTGATAGCGCCTAGCGCACCGCCTCAATGATCGCTTGTGCCTCCTTCTTTTTTTTAAAATTTTTTTTATTTTTCACACCATAAACCACATTAATCATGATACATACTTTTTCCTTTTCAAATATATACAGTGCCATTTTCTCCCCCCCCCCACCCCCCGCTTGTGCCTCCTTCTCAACGGAGGAGTGCTGGAGTTTGGGAATGTGAAGGGTGCGGGATAAAAATGCTACCGGCCTGTCTGCCTGGTTTAATGTGGTGGCCAGTGCGAAGTCGGAGGCATTGCTTTCCACCTGGAAGGGGACGGACTCATCCATGTCATGCATCGTGGCCTTAGCGATGTCTCCTCGAATTTGGTCGAAGGCAGCCTGGGCCTCTGTGATAATGGAAAAGTGGTCGACCGAATTAGGGGATGGGCTTTATCAGCGTAGTTGGGCACCCACTGCGCATATTACGAGAACAGCCCCAGGCACCTTTTTAGTGCCTTCTAGGTGTTTGGGACAGGGAGTTCCAAAGGTGGTCGCATGCGGTCAATGACACCATATACCATGATGCATCCAAGAAGAGCCAGGCACTCTGTGTTGAACACACATTTGTCCTTTTTGTACGTCAAGTTCAGTAACTTGGCCATACGCAAGAATTTTGTGAGATTTGCGTCGCGGTCCTGCTGGTCATGGCCGCAGATGCTGACATTGTCGAGGTATGGGAACATTGCCATCAGCCCGTGTTCCTCCTCCATCCAGTCCATTACTCTCTGAAAAGCAGAAACACCGTTAATGCTGAAGGGTACCCGCAGGAAATGGAAGAGTTTTCCGTCGGCTTCGAATCCAGTATAGATTCAATCGCTTCGACGGAGGGGGAGTTGGAGGTAAGCCGACTTGAGGTCAATAGTTGAAAAAATTCTGTATTTGGTGACCTTATTGACCAAGTCGGCTATATGGGGGAGTGGATACGCATCCAGCTGGGTGAAACGGTTGATGGCTCGACTATAATCAATTACTATCTGGGGCTTGCCTGTCCCTCTGACCACGAGGATCTGTGCTCTCAAGGGACTGGTGAAAGGAGCTATGATCCCCTCTGCCAGAAGTCGCTGAACCTCAGCCTGGATAAATTGCATAACCTCCGAACTATAGCACCGACTTTTGGTGGCGATGGGTTTGCAATCCAGGATGAGGTTCACGAACAGCGATGAGGGGGCACCCTTAAGGTCCCTGGACGGTGCTGGAGATTAGGTGCTGGGGCCACAGGACGGTAACGGGGCTGGTTGTCCAGTCGGGTATGGTTGTCCGAATGATGTGGGCTGTGGACGGTCAACGGTGGTTGGGGGCCTCCGAACGCCATCGTCACGCTCCTAAACTGACTGAAAGTCAAGGCCCAAGAGGATCGGCGCGCAGAGGCAGGGCATAATTAATAACACAAAGTCGTCATAACAATTCCCCCCCCCCCCCCAACTACCGTCAGTGACGCTACACAATACCCCCGGATACTCATCTGTTGGTCCCTTGCTGCCATTGAAACCATCCTAGTCATGGATCGGACTGGGAGGGAGAGTCTCTGGACCATGTTGGGGTGTACGAAACTTTCCGTACTGTCGCTATCAAAAAGACAGTTCGGTTTATGCCCATTCACCTCGATCTGCATCATTGAGTTTGAGATCGGGTGAGAAGTGAATTGATTCAGTGTTACTGAAGAGAGGACTGGTGTTTCTTCATCGTCGTCGTTGGTGGGGAGACACGCCCAAGAAGATGACCTCCATGTTGACCACGCAGCATCGGATAAAGAAGGCGGAAGTGGAGTTGTGGTGGTTGGAAATGACGTCATTGGAGCGGTAAGTCAAAGTGCTGAGGTTGGGAGTGGCGGCCAGTAAGATGGCGCTCCCCTCACTGCGCACGCGGTCAGCGCCGGAAGCTCTTTGTGGACGCATGCTGTGCTGCTCGCAGGCTGTGAATGGGACCTTTTGATAGTGGCCCTTTTTTCCACAGCCCTAGCATGTTGATTGTTTCGTGGGGCAGAGGTGCCTCACATGCTTGGCTTGTTTGCAAAAGTTGTATCTCGATGATGTGGTCGGCGTGATTGCAGCCGTGGTCGAGTTGCTGATGTCCGACACTGAGTCCCAGGCTGATGGCCCTCGTGGTGGACCGTACACAGTTGGCCCGCTTCTGCCCCCGATCGACTCCGTGTGGCGCTGAGCCAAGTCCAGAGTTCTGATCAAGTCAATAGCCTTTTAGAGAGAGAGTGGGTCCTCTTTGAGGAGTCTTTGCCGGATGTAGTCCAACCTCAACCCCGACACGCAGCCGTCTCTGATTAGCTCTTCCACGAACTGGGTCAGTGATATCGTGCCCGGGCCTGTGAGATTCCCCAATCTTTTCCCAGTGTGACCAGGGACTGGACGAACTCTTCAGTGGACTCACCAGGCTGTTGTTTCCGGGATGCTAGCAGGTAATAGGAGTAAACACGAGTTCACCTTAGGTTTATAGAGCGCCCGCAGCTCAGCCATCGCCTCAGTGCAGCCTTGGATGGTCAGGTAGGCCTTCGAGTCGATTCGTGCTTGAAGGATCTTGAGCTTCTTCTCATCCGAGTCGACCACCTCCGCAGCAGTGTCGAGGAAATTATTAAAACAATTCACCCACAGCTCGAAGAGTACCGATGCACCCGAGACTTAGGGGGGTCTACTTCCAGCCGTTCGGGATGCAGCAATATCTCCTTAACCAGAGGGTTCCAAAATCCTAGCCTAGACTTGGGCGCTATTGAGCTAGAAACTGCTGTCCCAGTCTAGGCTAGGAAAATGAGTGGGAAGGGAGACGGGACTCAACCTTTATGGCCCGGGGTCACATGGGTAGGACTAAGGGAGGAGCTAAGGCAGGGAGACACCCGGAGGGCAGGCCAGCCAGTGCATACAGTCATATCACCACAAGGGGCTGAGTGGCCTCCACCTGTGTCCATGTAGCAGACCTGAGAAGGGGTGAATGCCTTCCCCTGTGTCGGTGTTGCAGGCTCGAGGGGCTGAATGGCCTCCTCCTGTGTCAGTATATCAGGGCAAGAAGGGCTAAATCGCCTCCTCTGTGTCCGTGTAGCAGGCCTGAGAGGGGCTGAATGTCCTCTCCCTGTGTCTGTGTTGCAGGCTTATGAGGAGCTGAATGGCTTACTCCTATGTCTGTATATTAGGGCAAGATGGGCTGAATGGCCTGCTCCTGTGTCCATGTAGAAGGCTGAATGGTCTGTTGCATTATGCGTAATGCCTGCCACATTGACCACTGCCAGTGGGCTGATATCGCCTCAAACCGTGCATCTTGGCGCCTTACAGTTTGGCGGGCAGCAACCTCCTTTGAAGAAGACCGCAGAGCCCACCTCACTGACAAAAGGCAAAGGAGGAAAATCCCAACACCCAACTCCAACCAACCAATTTTCCCCTGCAACCGCTGCAACCGTGTCTGCCTGTCCCGCATCGGACTTGTCAGCCACAAACGAGCCTGCAGCTGACGTGGACATTTACCCTCTCCATAAATCTTCGTCCGCGAAGCCAAGCCAAAGAAGAAGAATGATACTGTGAACCCGAATGCTGGAGTTTCCGCAAAGGGAGGTGACCTCTGGTGGGGAAAGGATGTTACAGCATCTGTACGCTGCCAGACCCTGTCCCCTTTCCCCAGCAGGCTGTCAAGGAGTCTCTGGCAACTGTCATTAAATGACTAAGCTGAAAGTGTGTGCATGTGGTTCCTCAAGTTTGCATTTAGCTGCATTTTGGCAATGAACAAGGCTGATGATAGACAGGTGTGATAAAGGTGACTTGTTTTTACCATGTGACCGATGTTTCGGGCCTGAGCACTTCATCAAGATATGAGCAAAAAGCAGGGGTGGGGGGAAGGAAGAAGGGGCAGAGGGAGCTGCAGAAACCAACAGGCAAAGGCAACAGGTGGACATGGATAGGAAGATAAAGAGAAAAGCTGAGAATTAATTGGGGGAAGGGGTAGCTCTGAGAATGCAGAGATGGGGAATGAGAGAGGCGTGGAGTTAGGGCTGATGGAAAAGTTGATGTTAATGCCATCCAATTGGAGGGTACCCACACTGAAAATTAATTCTTCCAATTTTCGAGTAGTCTCAGTCTGGCAGTGCATGAGACCATGGACAGGTATGTTAGCAAGGGAATGGGGCGGGGAATTTAAATGGGTGGCCACTTAGAGAACCATGTTTTTGCGGCAGGTACTCAACGATATGATCTCATTTGTATCCAGTTCTCCAATGTAGAAGAACACCACCGCAAGAACACCAATATGGAGTGGATTATCCCTGCACATTCATAAGTGAAGTGTTGCTTCATTTGAAAGGACTGTTTGGGGCCCCAAATGGTAGGTAAGGAGGAGGTGTGGGAACGAGTGTAGCATTGGGGCAGCACGATTGGTGTAGTACAACGCCTTTACTGTGCCAGCGATCGGGACCGGGGTTAGAATCCCGCACTCTCTGTAAGGAGTTTGTACATTCTCCCCATGTCCCTGGGGGCTCTGGTTTCCTCCCACCATTTGAAATGTACTCGGGGTGTAGGTCAATTGGGTGTAAATTGGGCACCATGGGCCAAAATGGCCTCTTACTGTGCTTTATGTCTAAATTTAATTTTAAAATTTGCTTGTGGGCACAAAGGTAGGTGCCAAGGGGTTGAAGGCTGGGTGTGGCTGAGGGAGCATTCCCTGTACAAGGCAGAGAGGGGAGGATGTGCCTGGAGGTGGGAACATGTGGAGGCCTGCAGGAAGAAGCCAGCCGGCTGAGCAATGCGTAGGCCCAGAACGCCACATCAAGGGTGACCTCCACAACGCTGTTTGGTGGTCCATCACTGCGTGGCCAAGGGGAGGGGGGGTCAACCAGCCAGATTTCAGCTTACAGCCCAAAGGCAGGGCATGGAGGCCATAAGGTGTGCAGCGGCGGATCAGGGTGAATGAGCTACAGGTAGGTAGGGGTTCTGGCTCATCTGCATGAGAGCCATGGGCTCTTTGGGTACACCTGTTCCGCCCTCACTGCTCCAACCATCCATCCAATCACAGATTGGAATCAATCTGATTGGCCACTATCTGGACTGTGAACAGAGGCTCACCCAATCAGAGGACGAACAACAAGGCGACTGATCAGTTCTAAGGGCTCAGAACAAACCCCTTCAGCCTCATTCCATTAGTTAGTCGGATGCGCCGCTCTGCTGCCATTGGTTCGATGTGGGTATTTGGAAAACGCGTCAACCAATTAGAGGAGCGCGTGCGGCCTCCATCTTTGTTCGGGGCAGACGAGAGCGCACAGTGAACAACAGCCCTTGGTGGAAATGGCGGCTCTTCAAGCCGTCCTCGGTCTCCGCCGGCCGTCTTAATAGGACTTTCGCAGGCAGGTAAAAATACAGAGAACATTGTCGTCCGGTTAAACCGAGCGACCATAGAAATACTGTGGTGAAGCCATTTTGTGCGTGTGTCTTTCTCACAGTCCCGCCGCTTCCAACCGCTGCCTCCCGTCAGTCAGGGAGTCCGGCCAATGGGAGGCCGCAGTTAGTCAACCCTGATTGGCCGGTCGCCGCCGAGACCCCACCCCACACGCGGGAGCGGGCTTGTATTGAGGGCGGGTGAAGGTCGCGCATGACGGCTGCAGGTAGGTAGTGCATGAGAAAGGCGAAAACTCGCGAGATTTGACACGGGATTGGGCCCAGAAATGGAAGGCCGTGGGGTCAGAGTGGAGTCTGCGGGCTGCAGCTGCCTAAAGGCGTGTTCAATGATAAACCTTCGGCTCGGTTCGGTTCGGGTGACGGCACTCACTCCTCTTAAAGAGGAGACCGGGTGATGTTACGTGGCCTCTCCCGAAAGCTACGGCCGTGGGTTTCAAACTTTTCCTCCCAACCACAAACCACCTGAAGTAATGTCTGTGCTAATGGTGCTCACGGATTAGTAAGGGAGTGCAGGTGTCCTCAACCTACGATGGGGCGCACTCTCTCAGGTACATTGTAAGTCGAAAACATGCTAATACTGGCAGTTCTGTATCCGTCCCCACACTGATCCCAATGCCGTGCTTTCTCCCAATAGAGCTGTGTCAGTGCCCAAACTGATCCCACTTCCCGGCTCACTCCCGATAGTGCTATACATGTCCCCACACTGATTCCACTGCCCCGCTCACTCCCGACAGTACTCACACTGATCCCACTACCCCGTTCGTTCCGACAGTGCTATATCTGTCCCCACACTGATCTCACTGCACCACTCTCTCGCGACAGTGCTGACTTAGTCCCCACGCTGATCCTGCTACCCACTTCTCTCGCGACAGTGCTGTATCAGTGCTCACACTGATCCCACTACCCCGCTCTTTTCGACAGTGGTGTCAGTCCCCACACTGATTCCACTGCCCAACTCTTTCCCAACAATGCTGTATCAGTCCCCACAGATGCTACCATCCCACCCTTGCCCGACAGCATTGTATCTATCCCCACACTGATCCCACTACCCCGCTATTTCTGACAGTGCTATATCAGTTCCCACACTGATTCCACTGCCCAACTCTTTCCCAACAGTGCTGTAAATGTCCCCAAAATGATTCCACTGCCCCCTCTCTCCCGACAGTGCTGTATCAGACCCCACACTGGTCCCACTACCCCCTCTCACCCAATAGTGCTATATCACCAGGTATATCTCTGGTCTGAACAGATGTTGGGGGTAAATAGGGGATGGGAACAGATTAAAATTGTCCTTGCCATCGTCTCGTGGGAGTTGGGGGGATTTCTGATGCAACCATTCCTCAAGTAAATCTTGTCATTGTGTGGACAGTCACCTACATCTTCCCGGTCAGTGACTCGACTCCAGAACCGCAGCTTCATGGCAGATCAGCCTCTGGCGGAGATGGTGGAGATTGCAGTGCGAGAATTCGTGACGGACCCTGATGGTAGGTGCTGGCCCTTCTCTCTCCTCCTCCCCCCCTCCTCTTCCCTGGGGTGGTGGGTGTACCCAGACATCTCGGCCACATCTGGAACCCACCGTGTAGGGCGGGTGAGAGGGGATTAGGGGCATTCTCCCTGAAACACTAGCTTGTGAGAGGAACTGACAGGGCAGGGGTGAGGGCTAGGGGATAAGGAGAGAGGGTGCAGGGGAAGGAGAAGAGGGTGTAGGTTTGAAGGAAGGGGCAAGGGGTGGGCAGGGAGAGGAGGGATGGGGTGAGGGTTAGGATGACCTGTGGAGGGAAGGGATGGGATTGAAGGGTGCAGGGATTGGATAGGGAATGCATGCAGGAGAAGGAGTGGTTGTGGAGAGGAGTGGTGCTGGTCAAAAGGAGAGGATGAAGGAAGTGTAGAGATGAGTGGTGATAAGGCGGTTGGGGAATGGGATGGGGAGGCTGTAGGAGAGATGATGGGGTCTGTGGTGTTCTTACAGGGCAAGAAGATTGGCCAATCTGCCCTTTTCATCCCTCCACAACCACCCACCTCCACCCATCCCACACCAATTCTGTTCCATTTCCCCACATTTTATAAGATATAGGAGCAGAAATAGGCTATTCAGCCCATCGAGTCTGTCCAACAATATAATCATGAGCTGATCCATTCTCTCACTTGACCCCACTGCCTGGCCTTCTCCCCATATCCTTTAATCCCCTGGCTAATCAAGAACCTATCAATCTCTGTCTTAAATACAGCCAATGACCTGGCCTCTGCAACTACCTTTGGCCACAAATTCCACAGATTTCCCACCTACTGGCTGAAGAAATTCCTACACATCTCTGTTCTAAGCATTCACCCTTCAATCCTGAAGTTATGCCCTCTTGTTTGAAACTCTCCCATCATGGGAAACAACTTTTCTACATCAACTCTGTCCACGGCTTTCAACATTCAAAATGTTTCCACAAGATTCCCCCCTCATTCTCCAAAGTTCCAACGAGTCCAGGATATATGATAACCCTTTCATTCTCAGAATCATTCTTGTGAGCCTCTTCTGAACCCTCTCCAATGTCACCAAGTCCTTTCTAAATGAGGGGCCAAAAACTGCTCACAATGCCCCAGGTGAGGCTTCACCAGTGCCTTATAAAGCATTACCATCACATCCCTGCTCTTGTATTCCTCTTGATATGAATGCCAGCACTGCATTTGTCTTCCTCACCTCCAACTCAACCTGCAAGTTTACCTTCAGCTTATCCTGCACAAGGACTCCCAGATCCTTTTGCATCTGGGTATTTTCAATAGTCTGCCCATTTTTTCTACCAAAGTGCACGATCGGACACTTTCCAACATTGTATTTAATTTTAAGTTCATTTGTCATCCAATTGCATGTACAACCTCAGTACAAAACATGCAACACACAACCAGACATAACATACATATGTAAAACAAATATACATGTATATAAAAAAAATATTTGGGGTAGCATGGTTGGTGTAGCGGTTGGTGCAACACCTTTACAGCGCCAGCGATCGGGGCCAGGGTTCAAATCCTGAACTGTCTGTCAGGAGTTTGTACTTTCTCCCCATGTCTGCATGGGTTTTCCCTGGGGGCTTTGGTTTCCTCCCACTGTTGGAAACGTACTGGGGGTTTAAATTGGGTGGCACAGGTTTGTGGGCTGAAATGGCCTGTTACCGTGCTGTATGACTAAATTTAATTCTTTAATAAATAGGTTTCTGTGGTTTAGTGTGAGCAGTTCATTCAGTCGTTCAGCAGTCTCCCTGCTCGTAGGCAGAAGCTGTTTCTCAATAATGGTCTGACTCTGATATCCCAGCATCTCTTACCGGCTGAGAGGTGCTGTGTGTGGGGTGGTAGGGATCCTCAACGATTTTGTGAGCCCTCTTCAAACAACGATCCCAGTAGATCACTTCTATGGGGGGGAAGGGAACCCCCGGTGATTTTCTTTCCCACTTCTCTGCCCATTCTCCGAATCTGTCTTAGTCCTTCTGCGGCCTCCCTGTTTCCTCTACACTACCTGCTCCTCCACCTACCCTTGTATCACATTTGCAAGCTTGGGGGGTCATCTATCGCCAATTCCCTACTATGCCACTTCTTCCTAATGATTTAACGTTGTTCCTTATCTTTTTTTAAAAATTTTTTTATTTTTCACACCATAAATCACATTAGCCATGATATACACTATTTCTTTTTCACACATATACAGTGACTTTTTCTCTCCCCCCCTCCCTCCTCCCAAGCCACCCCCCCACCCCCCCCTCTCATCCATTTTAGGTATACAATCTAGGTTGCATTAAGCCAGTCAGACAATGTTGTCATTCAACAAAAATACACCAGAAATTCTACTGAGTCCATTCTTTTCTTTCCTTCTCCTTCCATCAACTTAGGTAATGTTTGTCCCTGGTAGGTTTTCGCTATTGTATTTAATGTAAGGCTCCTATACTTGTTCGAATATTTCAATATTATTTCTTAACCTATATGTTATTTTTTTCTAATGGAATACATTTATTCATTTAAATTTAGTAGTTTCTTCCTTTTAATTTGGTTATGTATTCCATTAATATTTAAAGTCATATAGTTCAGCGTAGCCCTTTTATATTTTGTTTATCTTCTCTTTCCGTTTTTCCATCATTACCTTTCCTCCTTTTCCATTTCTGTTTTCTTATTTTCAACTCTTTATAAGACAACATTCCTACAACATCCAACATTTTCCTTATTCTCCTATTTCTATCTTATTTATCCCCAATCTCCCCTTCCCCTCCTGAGTTGTCCTTTATCCCTTGTCGGACAACCACATCTCCCCTCTCCATTTGGATTTGCGAATCCACTTGCAAGCGTCAACTGATTTAACGTTGTTCCTTATCAACAGAACCACGCCGCCCCCTCTGTTTACATAGAAACATAGAAATATAGAAGATAGGAGCAGGAGTAGGTCATTCGACCCTTCGAGCCTGCTCCGCCATTCAACGAGATCATGGCTGATCTTAAAGTTCAGTACCCCGTCCCCGCCTTCTCTCCGTAACCTTTAATACCCTTATACTAAGAAATATATCTAATTCCCTCTTAAATATATTTAATGAACCTGCCTCTACTGCCCTCTGTGGCAATGAATTCCACAGATTCACCACGCTCTGGGTAAAGAAATTCCTCCTCATCTCGGTCCTAAATGGTTTGCCTATTATCCTCAAACCATGGCCTCGGGTTCTGGATTTTCCCATCATTGGAAACATCCCATCTGCATCCATTCTGTCCAGTCCTGCCAGAATTTTATATGTCTCTATGAGATCCCCTCTCAATCTTATAAACTCCAGCGAGTACAATCCCAATTTGCGCAATCTTTCCTCATAAGTCATTCCTACCATTCCAGGTATCAGCCTGGTGAATTGCCTCTGCACTCCCTCCATTGCAAGAACATCCTTCCTTAGATAAGGTGACCAAAACTGCACACAATACTCCAGGTGAGGTCTCACCAAGGCCCTGTACAGCTGCAGTAAGGTATCCTTGTTCCTATACTCAAACCCTCTTGATATGAAGGCCTTTTTAACCGCCTGCTGTACCTGCTTGCTCGCCTTTAGAGACTGGTGTACAAGTACCCCTACGTCTCTCTGCACTTCCCCATCTCTTAATCTATTGCCATTCAAATAGTAATCTGCCCTCCGGTTTGTATTACCAAAGTGGATAACCTCACATTTATCCACATTGTAGTGCATTTGCCATGTATCTGCCCAGTCCCTCAATTTATCCAAATCACACTGGAGCTTCCTGACCCCCTCTTCCGTGCACACAACCCCTCCTAGCTTACTGTCATCTGCAGATTTGGAGATATTACATCCAATCCCCTCATCCAGATCATTTTTTTTTTTTTTTTTTTTTTTTTTTTTTTTTTTTAAATTTTTTATTTTTCACACCATAAATCACAATAGCCATGATATACACTTTTTCTTTTCCACACATTTACAGTGACTTTTTCTCCCTCCCCCCTCCCTCCTCCCAAGCCACCCCCCCATCCCTCCCCCCTCTCATCCATTTTAGTTATACAATCTAGGTTGCATTAATTCAGTTAGACAATGTTGTCATTCAACAAAAATACACCAGAAATTCTACTGAGTCCATTTTTTTCTTCTCTTCTCCTTCCATCAACTTAGGTAATGTTTGTTCCCGGTAGGTTTTCGCTATTGTATTTAATGTAAGGCTCCCATACTTGTTCGAATATTTCGATATTATTTCTTAAACTATATGTTATTTTTTCTAATGGAATACATTTATTCATTTCTATATACCATTGTTGTATTTTCAAATTATCTTCCAATTTCCAGGTTGACATAATACATTTTTTTGCTACAGCTAGGGCTATCTTAACAAATCTTTTTTGTGCATCCTCCAAGTCAATTCCAAATTCTTTATTTTTTATGTTACTTAGGAGAAAGATCTCTGGATTCTTTGGTATATTGTTTTCTGTTATTTTATTTAATATCTGATTGAGATCATCCCAAAATTTTTCTACTCTCTCACATGTCCAGATTGCATGAATTGTTGTTCCCCTTTCTTTTTTACATCGAAAACATCTATCAGATACTGTTGGGTCCCATTTATTTAACTTTTGCGGTGTAATGTATAGTCTGTGTAACCAATTATATTGTATCATACGCAGCCTCGTATTTATTGTATTTCTCATCGTTCCAGAGCATAACTTCTCCCATGTTTCCTTTTTTATCTTTATATTTAAATCTTGTTCCCATTTTTGTTTAGTTTTACCATTTGTTTCCTCATTTTCCTTTTCTTGCAGTTTAATATACATATTTTTTATAAATCTTTTGATTAACATTGTATCTGTAATCACATATTCAAGGTTACTTCCCTCTGGTAAACTCAAGTTGCTTCCTAATTTATCTTTCAAGTAGGATCTCAGTTGGTAATATGCCAGCGCTGTATCTCCCGTTATATTGTACTTATCTCTCATTTGTTCAAAGGATAAGAATCTACTTCCTGAAAAACAATTTTCTATTCTTTTAATCCCTTTTTTTTCCCATTTTCTAAAGGCAAGGTTGTCTATTGTAAAAGGGAGTAGCTTATTTTGCGTCAATATTAGTTTTGGTATTTGGTAATTTATTTTATTTCTTTCTACATGTATCTTCTTCCATATATTGAGGAGATGGTGTAATACTGGAGAAGTTCTATGTTGTACCAATTTTTCGTCCCATTTATATAATATGTGTTCAGGTATCTTTTCCCCTATTTTATCTAATTCTAGTCTCGTCCAGTCTGGTTTTTCCCTTGTTTGATAAAAATCTGATAGGTACCTTAATTGTGCGGCTCTATAATAATTTTTGAAGTTTGGCAATTGTAAGCCTCCTTGTTTATACCATTCTGTTAATTTGTCTAGTGCTATCCTCGGTTTCCCCCCTCTCCATAAAAATCTCCTTATTATTTTCTTTAACTCTTTGAAGAATTTTTCTGTCAGTTGTATTGGCAATGCCTGAAATAAGTATAGTATCCTTGGAAAAATGTTCATTTTAATACAGTTTATCCTTCCTATCAGTGTTAGTGGTAGCTCTTTCCAATGCTCTAAATCGTCCTGTAGTTTTTTCATTAGTGGATTGTAATTGAGTTTATATAATTGGCCTAGATTTTTGTTTATTTGCACACCTAGGTATCTTATTGCCTGCGTTTGCCATCTGAATGGGGATTCCTCCTTAAATTTTGAGAAATCCGCGTTATTCATAGGCATTGCTTCACTTTTATTTACGTTTATCTTGTATCCCGACACTTCTCCATATTCCTTCAATTTCTTATATAGTTCTTTTATTGATAGTTCTGGTTCTGTTAAGTACACTATCACATCATCCGCAAACAGACTGAGTTTATATTCCCTGTCTTTTATTTTTATTCCTTTTATATTATTATCTCTTCTTATCGATTCTGCTAGTGGTTCTATAGCTAGCGCAAACAATAATGGTGATAGTGGGCATCCCTGCCGCGTTGACCTGCTTAAGTTAAATTGCTTTGATACATGTCCATTTACTGTCACTTTCGCTAACGGTCCCTTATATAATGCTTTAATCCAATTAATATACTTCTCCGGTAAACTGAATTTTTGCAATACTTTGAACAAGTAATTCCATTCTACTCTGTCGAAGGCCTTCTCTGCGTCTAAAGCAACTGCTACTGCCGGTGCTTTATTTCCTTCTACTGCATGAATTAAGTTAATAAATTTACAAATATTGTCTGTTGTGCGTCTTTTTTTGATAAATCCAGTTTGGTCTAAATTTACCATTTTCGGTACCTGTTCTGCTAATCTGTTCGCTAATAGTTTAGCTATTATCTTATAATCTGTGTTTAGCAAAGATATTGGTCTATATGACGCTGGTGAGAGTGGATCTTTCCCTTGTTTTAGTATCACTGTAATTGTTGCTGTTTTACATGAATCTGGTAAGTTTTGTGTCTCATCAATCTGGTTGATTACATCCAGGAGGGGCGGTATTATTAGGTCTTTAAATGTTTTGTAGAATTCTATTGGGAGTCCATCCTCTCCTGGTGTCTTATTATTTGGTAAATTTTTTATTATCTCTTGTATTTCTACTGTTCCAAATGGTTCTGTTAATTTATTTTGTTCCTCTATTTGTAGTTTTGGTAGTTCAATTTTAGTCAAAAATTCATCTATTTTCCCTTCTTTCCCTTCGTTTTCGGTTCGGTATAATTGTTCATAGAATTCTCTGAAGTTTTCCTTAATTTCTTTTGGATTATATGTAATTTGTTTGTCTTTTTTCCTTGTTGCCAATACCGTTTTCTTAGTTTGCTCTGTCTTAAGCTGCCATGCTAGGATTTTGTGTGTTTTTTCCCCTAGTTCATAATATTTCTGTTTTGTCTTCATTATATTCTTCTCCACCTTATATGTTTGTAATGTTTCATATTTTATTTTTTTATCCGCCAATTCTCTTCTTTTGGTTGTATCTTCCTTTATTGCTAATTTTTTTTCTATGTTTATTATTTCCCTTTCCAACTGCTCTGTTTCCTGATTATAGTCCTTCTTCATCTTGGTTGCATAACTTATTATTTGCCCTCTAATGAATGCTTTCATTGCGTCCCATAGTATAAACTTATCTTCCACTGATTCCGTATTTACTTCAAAGTACATTTTTAATTGTTTTTCAATAAATTCTCTAAAATCCTGTCTTTTAAGTAGCATGGGGTTTAATCTCCATCTATACATTCTTGGAGGGATGTCTTCTAGCTCTATTGCCAATAACAGGGGTGAGTGGTCCGATAATAGTCTAGCTTTATATTCCGTTTTCCTAACTCTCCCTTGTATGTGGGCTGATAACAGGAATAGGTCTATCCTTGAGTATGTTTTATGTCTAGTCGAGTAGTATGAGTATTCCTTTTCTTTTGGGTTTTGTTTCCTCCATATGTCCACAAGTTTCATTTCTTGCATTGATTTAATTATAAATTTGGTTACTTTGTTCTTCCTGTTAATTTTTTTCCCCGTTTTATCCATATTTGGATCCAAATTCAGATTGAAATCCCCTCCTATTAGTATGTTCCCTTGCGTATTAGCTACCTTCAAAAAGATATCTTGCATAAACTTTTGATCTTCTTCGTTAGGTGAATATATATTAAGTAGATTCCAAAGCTCTGAATATATCTGACATTTTATCATAACATATCTCCCTGCTGGATCTATTATTTCCTCTTCTATTTTAAATGGCACATTTTTGCTAATTAATATAGTCACTCCTCTTGCTTTTGAATTATACGATGCTGCTGTTACATGTCCTACCCAATCTCTCTTTAATTTCTTGTGCTCCAATTCAGTTAAATGTGTTTCTTGGACAAATGCTATATCTATTTTTTCCTTTTTCAGTAAATTTAGTAGTTTCTTCCTTTTAATTTGGTTATGTATTCCATTAATATTTAGAGTCATATAGTTCAGCGTAGCCATTTTATATTTTGTTTATCTTCTCTTTCCGTTTTTCCATCATTACCTTTCCTCCTTTTCCATTTCTGTTTTCTTATTTTCAACTCTTTACCAGACAACATTCCTACAACATCCAACATTTTCCTTATTCTCCTATTTCTATCTTCTTTATCCCCAATCTCCCCTTCCCCTCCTGAGTTGCCCTTTATCCCTTGTCGGACAACCACATCTCCCCTCTCCATTTGGATTTGCGAATCCACTCGCAAGCGTCAACTGATTTTGCAGTGACCGCTCTTTTCCCCCCACCCAGCCCCCCCCAGAAAAGATTTCGTTTTTTATATGTCACAAAGGTCACTCTTTTAGTTCCCTCCTTATTCTCTCTATTCCATTACCTTCCCTTATTAATTCTTGTCTATACTTTCTATGTTTTCCTCTAATTACAGATACTTTCACATATGCCCGTTGTCTCTATTCACTCTTATACCTCTTTACCCGCATACATATCAATCGTGGTCATTTTTACCCTCCTTACCCGTCTTCATCCCTCAGTCTATTTTTGTCTTTACCCACATACATATCAATCGTGATAATTTTTGCTCTCATTACCCGTCTTCATCCCTCAGTCTATTTTTGTAATTGTTCTGCAAATTTTCGTGCTTCTTCTGGATCCGAGAATAGTCTGTTTTGTTGTCCTGGAATAAATATTTTCAATACCGCAGGATGCTTCAGTGTAAATTTATATCCTTTCTTCCATAAAATCGCTTTTGCTGCATTGAACTCTTTTCTCTTCTTTAGGAGTTCAAAGCTTATATCTGGATAAATGAAGATTTTTTGCCCTTTGTACTCCAGTGGTTTGTTGCCCTCTCTTACTTTTTCCATTGTCTTCTCCAGCACCTTTTCTCTTGTAGTATATCTTAGGAATTTTACTACAATAGATCTTGGTTTTTGTTGTGGTTGTGGTTTAGGGGCCAATGCTCTATGTGCCCTTTCTATTTCCATTTCTTGCTGTAGTTCTGGACATCCTAGGGCCTTAGGGATCCATTCTTTTATAAACTCCCTCATATTCTTGCCTTCTACATCTTCCTTAAGGCCCACTATCTTTATGTTATTTCTTCTGTTATAATTTTCCATTATATCTATTTTTTGGGCTAGTAATTCTTGTGTCTCTTTAGTTTTTTTATTAGATTCCTCCAATTTCTTTTTTAAGTCTTCTACCTCCATTTCTGCTGCTATTGCCCGTTCTTCCATCTTGTCCATTTTTTTCCCCATTTCTGTTAAGGTCATATCCATTTTATTTATTTTCTTTTCTGTGTTGTTTATTCTTCTTCTTAAATCATTGAATTCCTGTGTTTGCCATTCTTTAAATGACTCCATGTATCCTCTAACAAGAGCAAGTACCTCCTTTACCTTGCCTATCTTTTCTTCTTCTATTTCCCTGTACTCTTCCTCTTCCTCTTCTTCTTCCTCTAGGTTGACCATCTGTTGTTTCTTTGCTGCCCTTTCCTCCTCTTCTTTCTTGTTTCCATTGTCTTCTGTGGTGTCTTCTTGCTGCAGGTGTTCTGCAGCTGTCGTTGCCGGCTGTGGAGATCGACTCCCCAGCTGGTCCCCCCTCCCGTCGGTGTGTTTTTTTGTATGCGCATCGCGCATGCGCGAGGAGTCGCGCATGCGCGGTTGCGCACTTTTACTCGGCTCTGTGAGCCATTGTTGTAGTTCTCTTTCTACCGACCTGAGGTAGTGGGGTCTTCTCTCCGCAGCGGGCCTCTTCGGACAGGTAAGGCCTTCACCTTTTTCCTCCGTTGTCTTCTCTTCCTCTCTTCTTTCCGTTGATTTTGATTTTTCTCCTTTTGTCTCCATCTTCTTTCCACCTTTATATTCACTTTTCTTTAACTTGTATTTCTGTGCCTTTGTATTTTCTCTCGTTTTTCCCGACTTTTCTGGAGAGGGCTGGAGTTCACCGTCCGGCCACTACTCCATCACGTGACTCCTCCCCTCATCCAGATCATTAATGTAAATTGTGAACAGCTGGGGTCCCAGTACAGATCCCTGTGGCACCCCACTGGTCACCGCCTGCCACTCAAAAAACGAGCCATTTATCCCAACTCTCTGTCTTCTACCTGCCAGCCAGTTCTCAATCCACATCAATACTTTGCCCCCAATCCCATGAGCCTGTCCTTTCGATACATTCAGGTCCCAATGATATCCATCCTTTAGCCATGGCTGTGATGGCCACAGCATCATACTTGCCTATGTATAGCTGCACTACCAGGTCATCCACTTTATTTCTTATCCTGCGTGTATTTAAATACAAAACCTTTAGCCCTGTATTTGTTACATTTTTGACTGTGTCCCTGTTGAATTGCAACCCATCCCCAAAGCTGCAACTTTGCCCCATCTGCCTGTCCTTCCATGCAGACTCCCCACCAGCTGTCCCTACTTGTGTGCCAACCACCTCTTCCCATCAGCTCCCATGGGTTAATGAGGTCGCTGAGGACGAATTGGGCATGATGTTCATGTTCATTATCATCCGGACTGTCCTGATAGAACCAGATAACACCCTACACATAATACTCACTTATATGCATTGGGATATAATTTCAAATGAATATATATGTAGATATTTTGGGTTACAGGATCCTGTTCATCAATCTATTTCCCAACCAGGCTGTCCTGATTTTGACATTCCTGAACTTCCTTCCAGAAGGTAGTGAGTCAAAGATACTGTGTGCTGAACGGAAAGGGTCTTTTATAATTCTTTGAGCCCTATTTAAGCAACACTTCTGGTGAATGCCATCCACCGAGGAAAGGGAGACCCCACTGATCTTCTCAGCCATTTTGATGATCCTCTGTGCTGACTTCCAGTCTGATGCTTTGCAGCTACAATGATTTAGCCAGACAGGACAATCTCTCAATTCTGGTCCTGTGAAATTTTGTCAAGGTTTCTTTGTCCTGTTCAGCCGTGGGCTACAGCTTTGCTGCTGGCTCTCTCCCCACCATATCAGATTCTGGCCGTGCAGGGGGACAAACTGCATGGGGGTGGTGGGAGGGAGGTCCTTTGGGGATGTGGGAAAAATCCGGAGTGCACCACTGCCCCCCCCCCCCCATCCTCAGGGAGGGGAATCCATCCCCATCACTGGGAGAAGGTGCAGTTTCCCCAGTGGAGATGGGGATAGATCCTGGGTCTCTCCAGAGTCATGAGGCAACACGATCCTGAACAACGGCCCAGGAAGGGACAGAGGTAGTGGTGGAGATGAGCAGTAACAATCCTGAAAGAGGTGTGCAGGGTGGGGGGGGGTCATCTCTCACCATTTCCCCTCCAAGGGGACTGCATGGCTCACTGAGAGGTGATTGCACTCTCCCTCCTTGCACAGGAGAATCAGATCAGCAAGCCTTCTGGTCTTCAACCCCACCCTTTCAATGGATCCCCACCCATTCACTCCCACTGTCTACATTCCCAATGGATCCCCACCCCTTCCCATTCACTCCCACTGTCCACATTCCCAATGGTCCCCACCCCTTCCAATTTACTCCCACTGTCCACATTCCCAATGGATCCCCACCCCTTCCCATTCACTCCCACTGTCCACATTCCCAATGGATCCCACCCCTTCCCATTCACTCCCACTGTCCACATTCCCAATGGTCCCCACCTCTGCCCATTCACTCCCACTGTCCATATTCCCAATGGGTCCCCATCCCTTCCCATTCAATCCCACTGTCCACATTCCCAATGGTCTCCACCCCTTCCCATTCACTCCCATTGATCACCACTGTGGTAACAGATGCCCACTATTGGCCTTTATCCTCATGGGCCGTGACACCATTACTGTGGTAACCCAGAGGACTATATATCCTCTTTGATTCCCGTTTCTGTTTGGTGTTCTCATTCCCACCCCCTTCCCCCACCACAAGTGCTGCATTGTTGGTCATCATCCCTTCTTCTCAACAGGCATCCAGGAAAGCTCCCATCCCTCCGGACGGGACGATTCCAATCACACTGGGAAACGCCGGAGAGTTGAGGTGACCCAACTGGAGTTGGAGGAAGGGGAGGACAGTATTCAGGTACGGGGAGGAGCTCATCCAAAGTAGAGTGGGGAAAGTTCTCTTGGGTCTGAGAACTTTACAGCATGGAAACAAGTTTTTGGCTCAGCCCATCCACATCAACCAAGTTGGTCCCATTTGCCTCTGTTCAGAAACAGAATTTATTGTCGTGAACAAGTCATGAAATTCGATGTTTTTGCAGCTTCATCACAGAGCTTACATACATATTATAACCATCTTACAACATTACTATAAATAAAAATAATAGTGCACTAAAAGTGAGGCAGGGTCTGTGGTTCATTGATTATTCAGGAATCTGATAGCAGTGGGGTAGAAGCTGTCCTTGTGCCGCTGAGTGCTCGTCTTTAGGCTCCTGTACTTTTTCCCCGATGGTAGCAGAGTGAAGAAGGTCCTTGAGGATAGAGGCTGCTTTTTTAAGACACTGCCTCGTGTAGATGTCTTCGATGGAGTGAAGTCTGGTGCCTGTGATTTCGCAGGCCCAGTTAACAACCCTCTGGAGTTTATTCTTGTCCTGAGAGTTGGCATCTCCATACCAGGCAGTGATGCAACCAGCCAGAATACTCTCCACGGTACACATATAGAAGTTTTCGAGAATCTTCAGTGACATAATGAACCACCTCAAACACCTCACAAAGTATAGCTGCTGGTGAGCCTTTGTGATTGCATCAACGTGGAGGCTCCAGGACAGATCCTCGGAGATGTTGACACCCAGGAATTTGAAGTTCTTTTTTTTTTAAATTTTTTTATTTTTCACACCATAAATCACATTAGCCATGATATACTCTATTTCTTTTTCACACATATAAAGTGACTTTTTCTCCCCCCCCCTTTCCTCCCAAACCACCCCCCCACCCCCCCCTCTCATCCATTTTAGGTATACAATCTAGGTTGCATTAAGCCAGTCAGACAATGTTGTCATTCAACAAAATTACACCAGAAATTCTACTGAGTCCATTCTTTTCTTTCCTTCTCCTTCCATCAACTTAGGTAATATTTGTCCCCGGTAGGTTTTCGCTATTGTATTTAATGTAAGGCTCCTATACTTGTTCGAATATTTCAATATTATTTCTTAACCAATATGTTATTTTTTCTAATGGAATACATTTATTCATTTAAATTTGGTAGTTTCTTCCTTTTAATTTGGTTATGTATTCCATTAATATTTAAAGACATATAGTTCAGCGTAGCCCATTTATATTTTGTTTATCTTCTCTTTCCGTTTTTCCATCATTACCTTTCCTCCTTTTCCATTTCTGTTTTCTTATTTTCAACTCTTTATAAGACAACATTCCTACAACATCTAACATTTTCCTTATTCTCCTATTTCTATCTTATTTATCCCCAATCTCCCCTTCACCTCCTGAGTTGTCCTTTATCCCTTGTCGGACAACCACATCTCCCCTCTCCATTTGGATTTGCGAATCCACTCGCAAGCGTCAACTGATTTTGCAGTGACCGCTATTTCCCCCCACCACGCCTCCCCCAGAAAAGATTTCACTTTTCATATGTCACAAAGGTCACTCTTTTAATTCCCTCCTTATTCTCTCTATTCCATTACCTTCCCTTATTAATTCTTGTCTATACTATCTATATTTTCCTCTAAGTACAGATACATTCATGTATGCTCATTGTCTCTATTCACTCTTATACCTCTTTACCCGCATACATATCAATCGTGATCATTTTTACTCTCATTACCCGTCTTCATCCCTCAGTCTATTTTTGTCTTTACCCACATACATATCAATCGTGATCATTTTAACTCTCATTACCCGTCTTCCTCCCTCAGTCTATTTTTGTAATTGTTCTGCAAATTTTCGTGCTTCTTCTGGATCCGAGAATAGTCTGTTTTGTTGTCCTGGAATAAATATTTTCAATACCGCTGGATGCTTTAGTATAAATTTATACCCTTTCTTCCATAAAATCGCCTTTGCTGTATTGAACTCTTTTCTCTTCTTTAGGAGTTCAAAACTTATATCTGGATAAATGAAGATTTTTTGCCCTTTATACTCCAGTGGTTTGTTGCCCTCTCTTACTTTTTCCATTGTCTTCTCCAGTACCTTTTCTCTTGTAGTATATCTTAGGAATTTTACTACAATAGATCTTGGTTTTTGTTGTGGTTGTGGTTTAGAGGCCAATACTCTATGTGCCCTTTCTATTTCCATTTCTTGCTGTAGTTCTGGACATCCTAGGGTCTTAGGGATCCACTCTTTTATAAACTCCTTCATATTCTTGCCTTCTTCATCTTCCTTAAGGCCCACTATCTTTATGTTATTTCTTCTGTTATGATTTTCCATTGTATCTATTTTTTGAGCTAGTAGTTCTTGTGTCTCTTTAGTTTTTTTATTAGATTCCTCCAATTTCTTTTTTAAGTCTTCTACCTCCATTTCTGCTGCTACTGCCCGCTCTTCCATCTTGTCCATTTTTTTTCCCATTTCTGTTAAGGTCATCTCCATTTTATTTATTTTCTCTTCTGTGTTGTTTATTCTTTTTCTTAAATCCTTAAATTCCTGTGTTTGCCATTCTTTAAATGACTCCATGTATCCTTTAATAAGAGCAAGTATATCCTTTACCTTGCCTATCTTTTCTTCTTCTATTTCACCATACTCTTCCTCTTCTTCTTCCTCTGGGTTGACCATCTGTTGTTTCTTTGTTGCCCTTTCCTCCTCTTCTTTCTTGTTTCTATTGTCTTCTGTGGTCTCTTCTTGCTGCAGGTGTTCTGCAGCTGTCGTTGCCGGCTGTGGAGATCGACTCCCCAGCTGGTCCCCCCTCCCGTCGGTGTGTTTTTTTTCATTCGCGAAGTATCGCGCATGCGCGGTTGCGCACTTTTACTCGGCTCTGCGAGCCATTTTTGTAGTCCATTATTTACCGACTGAGGGAGCGGGTTTCTCTCTCCGCAGCGGGCCTCTTCGGACAGGTAAGGCCTTCACCTTTTTCCTCCTTTGTCTTCTCTTCCTCTCTTCTTGCCGTTGCTTTCGATTTTTCTTTTTTTGTCGCCATCTTCTTTCCACCTTTATACTCACTTTTCTGTAACTTTTATTTCTGTGCCTTTGTGTTTTCTCTTGTTTTTCCCGACTTTTCTGGAGAGGGCTGGAGTTCACCGTTCGGCCACTACTCCATCACGTGACTCCCTCCGAATTTGAAGTTCTTGATGCTCTCCACTACTAAGCCCTCTATGACTGGGTCATGTTCCCCTGACTTCCTTTGGAAGTCCATAATCCTCTCCTTGGTTTTGTTGACATTGAGTGCAAGGTTGTTGTCGTTACACCATTCAACAAGCTGATCTACTGGTGGGGGGGGTGGGGGAATCACGTGATGGAGTAGTGGCTGGTCGGGGAACTCCAGCCCTCTCTGGAAAAGTTTTAAAAAAAAACATAGAAAACACAAAGGCACAAACATAAAAATTAAAATAAAGTGAAAGTAAAGGTGGGAAGAAATTGGCAGTGAAGAAAGAAAAGTCGAAAGCAACGGGAAGAAGAGAAGAAGAAAGGACGTCGGAAGAAGAAGGTGAAGGCCTTACCTGTCTGAGGAGGCCTGCCGCGGAGAGAGAAGCCCGCTCCCTAAGGTCAGTTGAAGTCCCGAGCTCGGGACTACAAAAATGGCTCGCGGAGCCAAGCAAAAGTGCGCAACCGCGCATGACAAAAAAATCACTGACAGGAGGGGGGACCAGCTGAGGAGTCGATCTCCACAGCTGAGAACGACAGCTACAACACAACAACAGGAAGAGAAGATAGAAAACAATGAGAACAAGAAAGAAGAGAGTAAAAAGAAAACAAGGAAACAACAGATGACCAACCCAGAGGAAGAAGAAGAAGAAGAACATAGAGAAATGGAAGAAGAAGGGAAAGGCAAGGCAATGGATATATATATTTTTAAAGAATATATGGAATCAGTAAAAGAATGGCAATTACAAGAATTTAGTGAAATAAAAAGAAGAATTAAAAGTACAGAAGAAAAAATGAATAGATTAGAGATGGTCATGTCAGATATAGGAAAAAGAGTGGACAAGGTGGAAGAATGAGAAACAGCCGTAGAAATGGAAGTAGAGGGCTTAAAAAAGAAATTAGAAGAATCTAATAAAAAAGTTAGAGACACAAGAGCTGTTAGCTCAGAAGATAGATATAATGGAAAATTATAAAAGAAGAAATAATATAAAGATAGTGGGCCTTCAGGAAGATGAAGAAGGCAAGAATATGAGAGAATTTATAAAAGATTGGATCCCCAGGGTCCTAGGAAGACCAGAATTACAGGAAGAAATGGAAATAGAAAGGGCACATAGAACATTAGCCCCGAAACCACAGCCACAACAAAAACCAAGATCCATTTTAGTAAAATACCTAAGATATACAACAAGAGAAAATATATTGGAGAAAGCAATGAAGAAAATAAAAGAAGACAAAAAGCCACTGGAATACAAAGGTCAAAAAAATTTTTTCTATCCAGACATAAGTTTTGAACTCCTGAAGAAGAGAAAGGAGTTTAATACAGCAAAAACGATCCTATGGAAAAAAGGATATAAATTTATGTTAAAGTACCCAGCGGTACTTAAAATAGTTATTCCAGGGCAGCAAAACAGACTATTCTCGGATCTGGAGGAAGCACGAAAATTTGCAGAACAACTACAAAACAAGCAGAGAGATGAAGACATGAGAGTAGAAATGACCACGAACTATATGTATGTGTGTACATGGGTATATATATAAATATATATAAAAATAGGTGTCTATGTATATATGTGTGTACATGAGTGTATCCGTATTTAGAGGAAAATATATAGGGTATAGGTAAGAATTAATAAGGGAATGAAAGGGAACAGAGGAAGTAAGGAGGGAATTAAAAGAGTGAACTTTGTTATATATGAAAATTGAAATCTTTTCTGGGAGGGGCTGGGTGGGGAGGAGTTACGGTCACTGCAAAATCAGTTGACGCTTGCGAGTGAATTCCCAAATCCAAATGGAGAGGGGAGATGTGGTTGCCCGACAAGGGATAAAGGGCAACTCAGGAAGGGGAGGGGATAATGGGGTTAAAGAAATTTTAGATAGAAGAATAAGGGAAATGTTTGATGTTTTACAAATGTCTTATAAAGTGTTCAAAACAAGGAAGCAGAAATGGATAAGAAGGAAAGGTGATGATGAGGAAATGGAAAGGGAAGATAAACAAAGTATGAAATGGCTACGTTGAACTATATGACTTTAAATATTAACGGAAAACATAACCAAATCAAAAGGAAGAAACTGCTAAATTTACTGAAAAAAGAAAAAATTGATATAGCATTCGTGCAAGAAACACATTTAACAGAAATGGAGCACAAGAAATTAAAGAGAGATTGGGTAGGACATGTAACAGCAGCGTCATATAATTCAAAAGCTAGAGGAGTAGCTATATTAATCAGTAAAAATGTACCAATTAAAATAGAAGAGGAAATAATAGATCCAGCAGGGAGATATGTAATGATAAAATGTCAGATATATTCGGAGTTTTGGAATTTACTCAATGTATTTTCTCTTGTTGTATATCTTAGGTATTTTACTAAAATGGATCTTGGTTTTTGTTGTGGCTGTGGCTAACGAAGAAGATCAAAAATTTATGCAAGATATTTTTTATTTTTTATTTTATTTTTAAAAATTTTTGATTTTTCACACCATAAATCACATTAGGCATGATATACACTTTTTATTTTTCACACATATACAGTGATTTTTTTCTCACCCCCCCCCCCCCCTCCTCCCAAGCCACCCCCCCACCCCCCCCTCTCATCCATTTTATGTATACAATCTAGGTTGCATTAAGCCAGTCAGACAATGTTGTCATTCAACAAAAATACACCAGAAATTCTACTGAGTCCATTCTTTTCTTCTCTTCTCCTTCCATCAACTTAGGTAATGTTTGTTCCCGGTAGGTTTTCGCTATTGTATTTAATGTAAGGCTCCCATACTTGTTCGAATATTTCAATATTATTTCTTAAACTATATGTTATTTTTTCTAATGGAATACATTTATTCATTTCTATATACCATTGTTGTATTTTCAAATTATCTTCCAATTTCCAGGTTGACATAATACATTTTTTTGCTACGGCTAGGGCTATCTTAACAAATCTTTTTTGTGCATCCTCCAAGTCAATTCCAAATTCTTTATTTTTTATGTTACTTAGGAGAAAGATCTCTGGATTCTTTGGTATATTGTTTTCTGTTATTTTATTTAATATCTGATTGAGATCATCCCAAAATTTTTCTACTTTCTCACATGTCCAGATTGCATGAATTGTTGTTCCCCTTTCTTTTTTACATCGAAAACATCTATCAGATACTGTTGGGTCCCATTTATTTAACTTTTGCGGTGTAATGTATAGTCTGTGTAACCAATTATATTGTATCATACGTAGCCTCGTATTTATTGTATTTCTCATCGTTCCAGAACATAATTTCTCCCATGTTTCCTTTTTTATCTTTATATTTAAATCTTGTTCCCATTTTTGTTTAGTTTTACCATTTCCTTATTCTTCTTTTCTTGCAGTTTAATATACATATTTGTTATAAATCTTTTGATTAACTTTGTATCTGTAATCACATATTCAAGGTTACTTCCCTCTGGTAAACTCAAGTTGCTTCCTAATTTATCTTTCAAGTAGGATCTCAGTTGGTAATATGCCAGCGCTGTATCTCCAGTTATATTGTACTTATCTCTCATTTGTTCAAAGGATAAGAATCTACTTCCTGAAAAACAATTTTCTATTCTTTTAATCCCTTTTTTTTCCCATTTTCTAAAGGAAAGGTTGTCTATTGTAAAAGGGAGTAGCTTATTTTGCGTCAATATTAGTTTTGGTAATTGATAATTTGTTTTATTTCTTTCTACATGAATCTTTTTCCAAATATTGAGGAGATGGTGTAATACTGGGGAAGTTCTATGTTGTACCAATTTTTCGTCCCATTTATATAATATGTGTTCAGGTATCTTTTCCCCTATTTTATCTAATTCTAATCTCGTCCAGTCTGGTTTTTCCCTTCTTTGATAAAAATCTGATAGGTATCTTAATTGTGCGGCTCTATAATAATTTTTGAAGTTTGGCAGTTGTAAGCCTCCTTGTTTATACCATTCTGTTAATTTATCTAGTGCTATCCTCGGTTTCCCCCCCTCCATAAAAATTTCCTTATTATTTTCTTTAACTCTTTGAAGAATTTTTCTGTCAGTTGTATTGGCAATGCCTGAAATAAGTATAGTATCCTTGGAAAAATGTTCATTTTAATACAGTTTATCCTTCCTATCAGTGTTAGTGGTAGCTCTTTCCAATGCTCTAAATCGTCCTGTAATTTTTTCATTAGTGGATTGTAATTGAGTTTATATAATTGGCCTAGATTTTTGTTTATTTGTACACCTAGGTATCTTATTGCCTGCATTTGCCATCTGAATGGGGATTCCTTCTTAAATTTTGAGAAATCCGCTTTATTCATAGGTATTACTTCACTTTTATTTACGTTTATCTTGTATCCCGACACTTCTCCATATTCCTTCAATTTCTTATATAATTCTTTTATTGATAGTTCTGGTTCTGTTAAGTACACTATCACATCATCCGCAAATAGACTGATTTTATATTCCCTGTCTTTTATTTTTATTCCTTTTATATTATTATCTATTCTTATCAATTCTGCTAGTGGTTCTATAGCTAGCGCAAACAATAACGGTGATAGTGGGCATCCCTGCCGCGTTGACCTGCTTAAGTTAAATTGCTTTGATACATGTCCATTTACTGTCACTTTCGCTAACGGTCCCTTATATAATGCTTTAATCCAATTAATATACTTCTCCGGTAAACTGAATTTTTGCAATACTTTGAACAAATAATTCCATTCTACTCTGTCGAAGGCCTTCTCTGCATCTAAAGCAACTGCTACTGCAGGTGCTTTATTTCCTTCTACTGCATGAATTAAGTTAATAAATTTACAAATATTGTCTGTTGTGCGTCTTTTTTTGATAAATCCAGTTTGGTCTAAATTTACCATTTTCGGTACCTGTTCTGCTAATCTGTTTGCTAATAGTTTAGCTATTATCTTATAATCTGTGTTTAGCAATGATATTGGTCTATATGAAGCTGGTGAGAGTGGATCTTTCCCTTGTTTTAGTATCACTGTAATTATTGCTGTTTTACATGAATCTGGTAAGTTTTGTGTCTCATCAATCTGGTTGATTACATCCAGGAGGGGCGGTATTAATAGGTCTTTAAATGTTTTGTAGAATTCTATTGGGAGTCCATCCTCTCCTGGTGTCTTATTATTTGATAATTTTTTTATTATCTCTTGTATTTCTACTGTTCCAAATGGTTCTGTTAATTTATTTTGTTCCTCTATTTGTAGTTTTGGTAGTTCAATTTTAGTCAAAAATTCATCTATTTTCCCTTCTTTCCCTTCGTTTTCAGTTCGGTATAATTGTTCATAGAATTCTCTGAAGTTTTCCTTAATTTCTTTCGGATTATATGTAACTTGTTTGTCTTTTTTACTTGTTGCCAATACCATTTTCTTAGTTTGCTCTGTCTTAAGCTGCCATGCTAAGATTTTGTGTGTTTTTTCACCTAGTTCATAATATTTCTGTTTTGTCTTCATTATATTCTTCTCCACCTTATATGTTTTGCAAGATATTTTTTTGAAGATAGCATACATGCAAGGGAACATACTAATAGGTGGGGATTTCAACCTTAATTTGGATTCAAACATGGATAAAACTGTGAAAAAAATTAACAGAAAGAACAAAGTAACCAAATTTATAATTAAATCGATGCATGAAATGCAACTTTTGGATATATGGAGGAAACAACACCCAAAGGAAAAGGAATATTCATATTATTCGGGTAGACATAAAACATACTCAAGAATAGACCTATTCCTGTTATGAGCTCGTATGCAAGTCAGAGTAAGAAAAACAGAATATAAAGCTAGAATATTATCGGACCATTCACCCCCGATTTTGACAATAGAGTTAAAGGACATCCCTCCAAGAATGTATAGATGGAGATTAAACTCCATGCTACTTAAAAGGCAGGATTTTAGAGAATTAATTGAAAGACAAATTAAAATGTACTTTGAAATAATTACGGAATCAGTGAAAGATAAGTTTATACTATGGGACGCAATGAAAGCGTTCATCAGAGGGCAAATAATAAGTTACGTCACCAAGATGAAGAAGGACTACAATCAGGAAACATAGCAGTTGGAAAGGGAAATAGCAAATATAGAAAAAGAATTAGCAATGAAGGAAGACACAACTAAAACAAGAGAATTGGCAGATAAAAATATAAAATATGAAACACTACAAACATATAAGGTGGAGAAGAACATAATGAAGACAAAACAGAAATATTATGAACTAGGAGAAAAAATGCACAAAATTCTTGCATGGCAGCTTAAGACAGAACAAACTAAGAGAATGGTATTGGCATCAAGGAAAAAAGACAAGCAAATCACATATAATCCAACAGAGATTAATGAAAAATTCAGAGAATTCTACGAACAATTATACCAAACTGAAAACGAAGGGAAAGAAGACAAAATAGATGAATTTTTAACTAAAATTGAACTACCAAAATTACAAATAGAGCAACAAAATAAATTAACAGAACCATTTGAAATAGTAGAAATACAAGAGATAATAAAAAAATTACCAAATAATAAAACACCAGGAGAGGATGGATTCCCAATAGAATTCTATAAAACATTTAAAGATTTATTAATTCCTCCCCTCCTGGAAGTAATCAATCAGAGTGATAAAACACAAGATTCATGCAAAACACCAGATTCATGCAAAACAGCAAAAATTACAGTAATACCAAACACAGGGAAAGATCCACTCGCACCAGCGTCATATAGACCAATATCTTTACTTAACACAGATTATAAGATAATAGCTAAACTATTAGCAAACAGATTAGCCGACTATATACCAAAAATAGTAAATCTAGACCAAACTGGATTTATTAAAAAAAGACGAACAACAGACTATTTGTAAATTTATTAACTTAATTCATGCAGTAGAAGGAAATAAAGCTCCAACAGTAGCGGTTGCTTTAGACGCAGAGAAGGCCTTTGACAGAGTAGAATGGAATTATTTATTCAAAGTACCACAAAAATTCAGTTTACCAGAGAAATATATTAATTGGATTAAAGCATTATATAAGGGGCCATTGGCGAAAGTGACAGTAAATGGATATATATCAAAGCAATTTAATTAAGCAGATCAACAAGGCAGGGATGCCCACTATCGCCCTTATTGTTCGCGTTAGCTATAGAACCACTAGCAGAATTGATAAGAACAGAAAATAAAATAAAAGGGATAAAAATAAAAGACAAGGAATATAAAATCAGTTTATTTGCAGATGACGTTATAGTATACTTAACAGAACCAGAAATATCAATAAAAGAATTACATAAGAAATTGAAGGAATATGGAGAAGTGTCGGGATACAAGATTAATGCAAATAAAAGTGAAGCAATGCCAATGAATAATGCGGATTTCTCAAAATTTAAGAAAGAATCTCCATTCAGATGGCAAATGCAAGCAATACGATACCTAGGTATACAAATAAATAAAAACCTCGGCCATCTATATAAACTCAATTATTATCCACTAATGAAAAAATTACAGGACGACTTAGAGCATTGGAAAGACTTGCCACTAACTCTAATAGGAAGGATAAACTGTATTAAAATGAACATTTTCCCAAGGATACAATACCTATTTCAGGCATTGCCAATACACTTGACGGAGAAATTCTTCAAGGAGTTAAAGAAAATAATAAGAAAATTCTTATGGAAAGGGTGGAAACCAAGGATAAATTAACAGAATGGTATAAACAAGGAGGCTTACAACTGCCAAACTTAAAAAATTATTATAGAGCTGCACAAGTGAGATACCTATCAGATTTTTATCAAACAAGGGAAAAGCCAGATCGGACTAGATTAGAACTAGATAAAATAGGGGAGAAGATACCTGAACATATATTATATAAATGGGATGAAAAATTGGTACAACGTAGGAATTCTCCAGTATTACATCATCTGCTCAATATTTGGAAGAAGATTCATGTAGAAAGGAATAAAACAAATTACCAATTACCAAAACTATTACTGACGCAAAATCGGTTAATCCCTTTTACAATAGATAACCTTTCCTTTAGAGAATGGGAGAAAAAAGGGATCAAAAGAATAGAAAATTGCTTTTCAGGAAATAAATTATTATCCTTTGAACAAATGAAGGATAAATATAATATAACTCAAGATACAGTGTTGGCATATTACCAACTGAAATCCTACTTGAAGGATAAATTGGGAAGCAGTCTGAGGTTACCAGAGGGAAGTAATTTTGAATATGTGATTACAGACACAATGATAATCAAAAAATTATAACAAATATGTATATTAAACTGCAAGAAAAGGAGAATGAGGAAACAAATGGTAAAACTAAACAAAAATGGGATCAAGATCTAAACATAAAGATAAAGAAGGAAACATGGGAGAAGTTTTGCTCTGGAACTATGAGAAATACAATAAACACGAGGCTTACGTATGATACAATATAACTGGATACACAGGCTATACATTAAGGCTAACACCTCAAAACTTAAATAAATGGGACCTAACAGTATCTGACAAATGTTTTCGTTGTAAAAAGGAAATGGGAACAACAATTCATGCAATCTGGACATGTGAGAAAGTGAAAAAATTTTGGGAAGATCTAAACCAGAAATTAAATAAAATCACAAAAAGCAATATACCAAAAAACCCAGAGATCTTCCTCCTAAGTAACATAAATAACAAAGAATGTGGACTTGATTTGGATGGTGCACAAAAAAGATTTGTTAGGATAGCCCTAGCTGTAGCAAAAAAATGTATTATTTCAGCCTGGAAATTAGAAGATAACTTGAGAATTCAACAATGGTATATAGAAATGAATAAATGTATTCCATTAGAAAAAATAACATATAATTTAAGAAATAATATTGCAATATTTGAACAAATATGGGAGCCATACATGAAACACAATAGAGAAAACCTACCGGGGACATCTACCACCTAAAATGACAGAAGGAGAAGGAAATGAAAAGAATTGACTCAGTGGAAATTCTTGTTTATTTTTATTGAGTGACAACTTTGTTTGACGGTTTTAATGTATCTTAGATTCTGAACTTTAAATGAATGGGAGGGGAGGTAGGGAGGGTGGGATGGGAAGAGGGAGGGGAGGAGAAAACGACACTATATATTTGAAAAGAAAAATGTATGTATCTTGATCAATGTGGTTTACAGTGTGAAAAATAAAAAAAATTTAAAAAAAACAAGCTGATCTACCTCTCTCCTGTACGCTTTCTCATTGTCGTTTGTGATTCTGCCGACACTGGTGTCAATGGAAAACTTGTAAATAGTATTAAATTGTGCTGGCCACACAGTTATGGGTGTATAATGAGTAGAGCACTGGGCTAAGCATGCATCCCTGGGTGGCACCTGTGTTGATCGGTGAGGAGGAGACGTTTCCAATTCGTACTGTGACAGAGTATATAGATATGCTTTTGTGTGATAAATTGGGAAAGGTTTGTTCAAGTAGGTCACATACAAACACTTTAAAACAGATCTTATTTAAAATACTGGAGCTCTGATAATGCTGGACATATCAGCCCTACAGCCTTTGCAAGCGCTTTAGAGAGTGCCCAAGAGACCACTAATGGATTGTTGTTTAGAAAAAGGCGAAAGATCTTGTCAGAACTGCAGATTGTCTGGAGGAGAGCTTGCTGTTGTAAGAGGATCATGTGATTTGGAAAGCAGAGAGAGTCAAACAGGCTTTCTCTCTCAGAGAGAGAGACACAGATCAGTTCCACAGTATTACAGTCAGCAACAGCAGCTGGGACTAGAACAGGACAAGCTGGTAAGCCTGTGGAAAACCCCATTTGGAAGACGGGTTGTGAGTTCTTATTTCAGCTTGGTCAAAGCCCTTGTGGTTCATGCAAGAGGAGAGGATTGGCTGTCTAATGTTTCACTTGGAATAAGCGAAACATAAAGGAACTCTGTGGTGATCTGAAAGAAAGAGGTTATCATCTGGAGAACCCTGAGGGGGAAAGTTAGTCAGCAAGACACTGGAGTAGCTGTTTAAAAAGGAATCATTTGTGAATGTCCTGGAACAACAAATCTCTCTCTGAAAACCAATAAGAACCTTCCTGAGCGGTAACCATTTACCTTTCAAGGACCAAAGCCTGGTGAACTTATAAATGTTAAATTCTGTGCTCAGTATAAGAATTGCCTGTAACCAGTGATCTTGGAAGAATGAGAAGTGAAATTGGATGGTGAACCAAAGAACTTTTCTGAACTTACACACCACTTGTGCTTAGAATTAGAAGGGGGTTAAGTTAGGTTAATTGTCAATAGTGATAAGTTAAAGTGTGATTCTGTTTTCATGTTTGAAGATAATAAAAACAACATTTGTTTAAGTAACCATTTGTTTTGGTGAATATCTATTGCTGCTGGGTTTATGGGTTGTCTGGACTCGTAACAGTACAGACTGTGGTCTTTCGATGAGAAAGACAAGGATCCAGTTGCAGACGGGGGTACAGAGGCCAAGAGTTTGTGACCAGCACTGACGTATCGAAGACCAAGCTGTAGTCTATGAAGAGCGGCTGTATGTATGAGTTGCCATTTTTGAGGTTATCCAGAGATGAGTGGAGAACCTACAATATTGCATCTGCCGTGGAGCGATTGTGACAATAGGGGAATTGCAGTGGGTCCAGATCTTTGCTTAGGCACGTGTTAATTCTGGCGATGACCAGCCTCTCCAAGCCTTTCATCACAGCAGATGTTAGTGCTATTGGGCTAGAGACATTGAGGCAGCTTACACTACTCTTCCTGGGCACCGTGATGATTGATGCCCTTTTGAAGCAGGTGGGAACCTCTGTAAGCAGCAGTGAGAGGTTGAAATGCCCTGTGAACACTCTGGCAAGTTGGTTGGGGCATATTTTTAGTAGCTTGCTAGCTACTCCATCCATCCATATTCTTCAAAAACTTCTCTATCTGTGCACCCATCCAAATGCCTTTTTAATGTTATGATTCCTCTTTCTTTCCCACCCCCCACAACTTCTACCGCTCCTCCTTTACCCCTCTTCCCTCCCCACCTTCTTACACCAGGCACTCCTGTACTCTGCAGCAAGACACTCTGCCTCCGACTTGATGCCATTGAGGCTGACCTCAACTCCATGGAGGACAAGTGCAAGTGCCTGAGAGCAAAGGTCGACATGCTGGCCAATCAGAACGCTCTGCGGCCCCACAGTGACCGAGCAGTCCACGGGGATTCAGCAGGGAAGGTAGTAGCTGGTGAGTGGTGGAAGGAAAGGGGGAAGAGGGTGGAGGGGAAGAGAGTGGAAGGGGAGGGGGGTGGAGGGGGGAGGGAGGGGTGGAGGGGGAGGGAGGGTGGAGGGGAGGGAGGGTGGAGGGGGAGGGAGGGTGGAGGGGGAGGGAGGGTGGAGGGGGGAGGGAGGGTGGAGGGGGAGGGAGGGTGGAGGGGGAGGGAGGGTGGCGGGGAGGGAGGGTGGAGGGGGAGGGAGGGTGGAGGGGGAGGGAGGGTGGAGGGGGAGGGAAGGGGGGAGGAGGAGGAGGTGGAGGGGGGAGGGGAGGGGGAATAAGATGACAGGAAAGGGAGGGGTGGGAGAGGGAGGAGGGTCCCATTCTGAATCTAACCTCTGTCCATCTCTTCCCACCCCTCGCTGTCGACCCCTCTTCCCCCCTCGCTGTCGACCCCTCTTCCCCCCTCGCTGTCGACCCCTCTTCCCCCCCTCGCTGTCGACCCCTCTTCCCCCCTCGCTGTCGACCCCTCTTCCCCCCCTCGCTGTCGACCCCTCTTCCCCCCTCGCTGTCGACCCCTCTTCCCCCCTCGCTGTCGACCCCCTCTTCCCCCCTCGCTGTCGACCCCTCTTCCCCCCTCGCTGTCGACCCCTCTTCCCCCCTCGCTGTCGACCCTCTTCCCCCCTCGCTGTCGACCCCTCTTCCCCCCTCGCTGTCGACCCCTCTTCCCCCCTCGCTGTCGACCCCTCTTCCCCCCCTCGCTGTCGACCCCTTCTTCCCCCCTCGCTGTCGACCCCCTCTTCCCCCCTCGCTGTCGACCCCCTCTTCCCCCCTCGCTGTCGACCCCCTCTTCCCCCCTCGCTGTCGACCCCTCTTCCCCCCTCGCTGTCGACCCCTCTTCCCCCCTCGCTGTCGACCCCCTCTTCCCCCCCTCGCTGTCGACCCCTCTTCCCCCCTCGCTGTCGACCCCTCTTCCCCCCTCGCTGTCGACCCCTCTTCCCCCTCGCTGTCGACCCCTCTTCCCCCCTCGCTGTCGACCCCCTCTTCCCCCCTCGCTGTCGACCCCCTCTTCCCCCCCTCGCTGTCGACCCCCTCTTCCCCCCTCCGCTGTCGACCCCTCTTCCCCCCTCGCTGTCGACCCCCTCTTCCCCCCTCGCTGTCGACCCCTCTTCCCCCCTCGCTGTCGACCCCTCTTCCCCCCTCGCTGTCGACCCCTCTTCCCCCCCTCTCCCCCTCGCTGTCGACCCCTCTTCCCCCCTCGCTGTCGACCCCTCTTCCCCCTCGCTGTCGACCCCTCTTCCCCCCTCGCTGTCGACCCTCTTCCCCCCTCGCTGTCGACCCCTCTTCCCCCCTCGCTGTCGACCCCTCTTCCCCCCTCGCTGTCGACCCCCTCTTCCCCCCTCGCTGTCGACCCCTCTTCCCCCCTCGCTGTCGACCCCTCTTCCCCCCTCGCTGTCGACCCCTCTTCCCCCCTCGCTGTCGACCCCTCTCGACCCCTCTTCCCCCTCGCTGTCGACCCCTCTTCCCCCCTCGCTGTCGACCCCTCTTCCCCCCTCGCTGTCGACCCCTCTTCCCCCCCTCGCTGTCGACCCCCTCTTCCCCCCTCGCTGTCGACCCCTCTTCCCCCCTCGCTGTCGACCCCTCTTCCCCCTCGCTGTCGACCCCTCTTCCCCCCTCGCTGTCGACCCCTCTTCCCCCCTCGCTGTCGACCCCTCTTCCCCCCTCGCTGTCGACCCCTCTTCCCCCTCGCTGTCGACCCCTCTTCCCCCCTCGCTGTCGACACCCTCTTCCCCCCTCGCTGTCGACCCCTCTTCCCCCCCTCGCTGTCGACCCTCTTCCCCCTCGCTGTCGCCCTTCCCTCGCTGTCGACCCCTCTTCCCCCCTCGCTGTCGACCCCTCTTCCCCCCTCGCTGTCGACCCCTCTTCCCCCCTCGCTGTCGACCCCTCTTCCCCCCTCGCTGTCGACCCCTCTTCCCCCCTCGCTGTCGCCCCCTCTTCCCCCCTCGCTGTCGACCCCCTCTTCCCCCCCTCGCTGTCGACCCCTCTTCCCCCCTCGCTGTCGACCCCTCTTCCCCCTCGCTGTCGACCCCTCTTCCCCCCTCGCTGTCGACCCCTCTTCCCCCCTCGCTGTCGACCCCTCTTCCCCCCTCGCTGTCGACCCCTCTTCCCCCCTCGCTGTCGACCCCTCTTCCCCCCTCGCTGTCGACCCCTCTTCCCCCCTCGCTGTCGACCCCTCTTCCCCCCCTCGCTGTCGACCCTCTTCCCCCCTCGCTGTCGACCCCTCTTCCCCCCTCGCTGTCGACCCCTCTTCCCCCCTCGCTGTCGACCCCTCTTCCCCCCTCGCTGTCGACCCCTCTTCCCCCCTCGCTGTCGACCCCCTCTTCCCCCCTCCGCTGTCGACCCCTCTTCCCCCTCGCTGTCGACCCCTCTTCCCCCCCTCGCTGTCGACCCCTCTTCCCCCCTCGCTGTCGACCCCTCTTCCCCCCTCGCTGTCGACCCCTCTTCCCCCCCTCGCTGTCGACCCCTCTTCCCCCCTCGCTGTCGACCCCTCTTCCCCCCTCGCTGTCGACCCCTCTTCCCCCCTCGCTGTCGACCCCTCTTCCCCCCCTCGCTGTCGACCCCTCTTCCCCCCTCGCTGTCGACCCCTCTTCCCCCCTCGCTGTCGACCCCTCTTCCCCCCCTCGCTGTCGACCCCTCTTCCCCCCTCGCTGTCGACCCCTCTTCCCCCCTCGCTGTCGACCCCCTCTTCCCCCCTCGCTGTCGACCCCCTCTCCCCCCTCGCTGTCGACCCCCTCTTCCCCCCTCGCTGTCGACCCCTCTTCCCCCCTCGCTGTCGACCCCTCTTCCCCCCTCGCTGTCGACCCCTCTTCCCCCCTCGCTGTCGACCCCCTCTTCCCCCTCGCTGTCGACCCCTCTTCCCCCCCTCGCTGTCGACC
>NC_091473.1:204077028-204161808 GCF_036971445.1 Narcine bancroftii | reverse complement strand
TAGGTCGACATGCTGGCAATCAGAACGCTCTGCGGCCCCAGTGACCGAGCAGTCCACGGGATTCAGCAGGGAGGTAGTAGCTGGTGAGTGGTGGAAGGGAAGGGGAAGAGGGTGGAGGGGAAGAGAGTGGAAGGGAGGGGGTGGAGGGGAGGGAGGGGGTGGAGGGGAGGAGGGTGGAGGGGGAGGGAGGGTGGAGGGGGAGGGAGGGTGGAGGGGGAGGGAGGGTGGAGGGGAGGAGGGTGGAGGGGGAGGGAGGGTGAGGGGAGGGAGGGGGAGGGAGGAGGGTGGAGGGGGAGGAGGGTGGAGGGGAGGGAGGGTGGAGGGGGAGGGAGGGTGGAGGGGGAGGGAAGGGGAGGAGGAGGGAGGGGGGAGGAGGAGGGAGGGGGAGGGGAGGGGGAATAAGATGACAGGAAAGGGAGGGGGTGGGAGAGGGAGGAGGGTCCATTCTGAATCTAACCTCTGTCCATCTCTTCCCACCCCTCGCTGTCGACCCCTCTCCCCCTCGCTGTCGACCCTCTTCCCCCCTCGCTGTCGACCCCTCTTCCCCCCTCGCTGTCGACCCCTCTTCCCCCCTCCGCTGTCGACCCCTCTTCCCCCCTCGCTGTCGACCCCTCTCTTCCCCCCTCGCTGTCGACCCCTCTCCCCCCTCGCTGTCGACCCCTCTTCCCCCCTCGCTGTCGACCCCTCTTCCCCCCTCGCTGTCGACCCCTTCTTCCCCCTCGCTGTCGACCCCTCTTCCCCCCTCGCTGTCGACCCCTCTTCCCCCCTCGCTGTCGACCCCTCTTCCCCCCTCGCTGTCGACCCCTCTTCCCCCCTCGCTGTCGACCCCTCTTCCCCCTCGCTGTCGACCCCTCTTCCCCCTCGCTGTCGACCCCTCTTCCCCCCTCGCTGTCGACCCCTCTTCCCCCCTCGCTGTCGACCCCTCTTCCCCCTCGCTGTCGACCCCTCTTCCCCCTCGCTGTCGACCCTCTTCCCCCCTCGCTGTCGACCCCTCTTCCCCCCTCGCTGTCGACCCCTCTTCCCCCTCGCTGTCGACCCCTCTTCCCCCCTCGCTGTCGACCCCTCTTCCCCCCTCGCTGTCGACCCCTCTTCCCCCCTCGCTGTCGACCCCTCTTCCCCCCTCGCTGTCGACCCCTCTTCCCCCCTCGCTGTCGACCCCTCTTCCCCCCTCGCTGTCGACCCCTCTTCCCCCCTCGCTGTCGACCCCTCTTCTCCCCTCGCTGTCGACCCCTCTTCTCCCCTCGCTGTCGACCCCTCTTCCCCCCTCGCTGTCGACCCCTCTTCCCCCCGCTGTCGACCCCTCTTCCCCCCCGCTGTCGACCCCTCTTCCCCCCTCGCTGTCGACCCCTCTTCCCCCTCGCTGTCGACCCCTCTTCCCCCCTCGCTGTCGACCCCTCTTCCCCCCTCGCTGTCGACCCCTCTTCCCCCTCGCTGTCGACCCCTCTTCCCCCCTCGCTGTCGACCCCCTTCCCCCTCGCTGTCGACCCCTCTTCCCCCCTCGCTGTCGACCCCTCTTCCCCTCGCTGTCGACCCCTCTTCCCCTCGCTGTCGACCCCTCTTCCCCCCTCGCTGTCGACCCCTCTTCCCCCTCGCTGTCGACCCCTCTTCCCCCTCGCTGTCGACCCCTCTTCCCCCTCGCTGTCGACCCCTCTTCCCCCCTCGCTGTCGACCCCTCTTCCCCCCTCGCTGTCGACCCCTCTTCCCCCCTCGCTGTCGACCCCTCTTCCCCCCTCGCTGTCGACCCCTCTTCCCCCCTCGCTGTCGACCCCTCTTCCCCCCTCGCTGTCGACCCCTCTTCCCCCCTCGCTGTCGACCCCTCTTCCCCCTCGCTGTCGACCCCTCTTCCCCCCTCGCTGTCGACCCCTCTTCCCCCCTCGCTGTCGACCCCTCTTCCCCCCTCGCTGTCGACCCCTCTTCCCCCCTCGCTGTCGACCCCTCTTCCCCCCTCGCTGTCGACCCCTCTTCCCCCCTCGCTGTCGACCCTCTTCCCCCCTCGCTGTCGACCCCTCTTCCCCCTCGCTGTCGACCCCTTCCCCCCTCGCTGTCGACCCCTCTTCCCCCCTCGCTGTCGACCCCTCTCCCCCTCGCTGTCGACCCCTCTTCCCCCCTCGCTGTCGACCCCTCTTCCCCCCTCGCTGTCGACCCCTCTTCCCCCCTCGCTGTTGACCCCTCTTCCCCCCTCGCTGTTGACCCCTCTTCCCCCCTCGCTGTCGACCCCCTCTTCCCCCCTCGCTGTCGACCCCTCTTCCCCCCTCGCTGTCGACCCCTCTTCCCCCCTCGCTGTCGACCCCTCTTCCCCCCTCGCTGTCGACCCCTCTTCCCCCCTCGCTGTCGACCCCTCTCCCCCCCTCGCTGTCGACCCCTCTCCCCCCCTCGCTGTCGACCCCTCTCCCCCCCTCGCTGTCGATCCCTCTCCCCCCCTCGCTGTCGACCCCTCTTCCCCCCTCGCTGTCGACCCCTCTTCCCCCTCGCTGTCGACCCTCTTCCCCCCTCGCTGTCGACCCCTCTTCCCCCCTCGCTGTCGACCCTCTTCCCCCCCTCGCTGTCGACCCCTCTTCCCCCCTCGCTGTCGACCCCTCTTCCCCCCTCGCTGTCGACCCCTCTTCCCCCCTCGCTGTCGACCCCTCTTCCCCCCTCGCTGTCGACCCTCTTCCCCCCCTCGCTGTCGACCCCTCTTCCCCCCTCGCTGTCGACCCCTCTTCCCCCCTCGCTGTCGACCCCTCTTCCCCCCTCGCTGTCGACCCCTCTTCCCCCCTCGCTGTCGACCCCTCTTCCCCCCTCGCTGTCGACCCCTCTTCCCCCTCGCTGTCGACCCCTCTTCCCCCTCGCTGTCGACCCCTCTTCCCCCTCGCTGTCGACCCCTCTTCCCCCCTCGCTGTCGACCCTCTTCCCCCTCGCTGTCGACCCCTCTTCCCCCCTCGCTGTCGACCCCTCTTCCCCCCTCGCTGTCGACCCCTCTTCCCCCCTCGCTGTCGACCCCTCTCCCCCCCCCTCGCTGTCGACCCCTCTCCCCCCCTCGCTGTCGACCCCTCTCCCCCCCTCGCTGTCGACCCCCTCTCCCCCCCTCGCTGTCGACCCCTCTCCCCCCCCTCGCTGTCGACCCCTCTGCCCCCCTCGCTGTCGACCCCTCTGCCCCCCCCCCTCCCTCCCCCCACACAGTCCGAGTGCCAACCCAGCTGTGTCAGGCGATCGCTGGCTCCGGCTGTGTGTGGCAGACGGCCGAGAGAGTTGCCAAGCCCAGACGAGGATGGTCCAGGCATACGGCCTCGAGTACAGGGCGTGGGGCCACGTGTGCGAATCGTGGCCATGCGCACTGATGGGAGGGCTGAAGGGGAGGAGAGGCACGAAGGGACACCAGGAGTTGCCTTGCTGTCCGACGCCACCAATCTGCTGTACCAGCTCATGTACTGACCCCGGTAGAAAGCTTTTGGACCGTCTGGGTGCAGGTTGCGGACCCTACCCAGGGCTTCCCTTATGCCCTCCCCGCATAATCAGCACCCCTACACAAATTGCCACCCCATCCCATGGTTCCCCTTCGTTGTCCCTCATGGTTGGGGTCTCCCCACTTCTACCACCCCCAAGTTCTGCTTGTACCCTGACGATGGGGTGCATCCATGCTGAACGATCTCGGCAGGTTACTCAGCCTCTGCATGTTTGGCTCCTTGGGAGGCTAGGGATGTTGGTGGGACTGGAGCACTGGGGGCCTGACCAATCCCAGCCACCCATCCATTGGGGCTATGATGCTGCTGGGAGAGATGGCCTTATTTGAGCGGGGGCAGGAGGAGGTCATTTCTACCCCCACCCCACCCCATGCCGGTTTCCTATTCAGCATCATCCAGGCTGATCTTGTACCTCCCTACCTTTCATGAAACCCTGCATTCTCTCTGATACCAAGTATTGGAGACCTGGGGGAGATTAATTCCTCCCATTTTTGACCTGAACTCCCGATCTTTTTATTCTGTGGGTGAGAATTCTCCACTGGAGGTTGGGGGTAGGGGGCAGGCATTGTCCCCCTTCCCATGCCATCACTCTAAGAGCTAACGTTTCGATGAAGTTGTCTTCACTCTCCTGAACTTGAGAGCTTTAGCCCGTTCTGATTCATCCCTCTCTGTGGGAGTGTCTTCTCCCTCCCTGTCCCAGGAACGGATCTTTGCTGCACTCCTTCTGACACGAGTCTCCCTTGCTCCAATGAGAAGAGCAGCCCTGTTTCTTTGCACTCCAGGTGCTTTTTCACCAGGGCTTCTCTTCAATGGGAGCATGGCTTCCTTTGCTTTGAAATTCTCTAATGTAATAAAGACCCTCTTTCCAAACAGCTTGTCTTTCTATGTTACCCATTCTCTCCCTGGGCCTCCTGGTGTGGAGGTGAAGTGGGCTAGGGTCATGAAGGTACTTAGGGGGGGCCAGTGGACTGCTCACTATTTTACTTACCGAAGCCTTGGCCAGAGGAAGTGGTGGAGACAGGCACAAGTATAACATGGGGAAATATTGGAGGGACACGGGATATTCTCTGGAGGGAGATTTGGTCGGCATGGATGAATTATGCTGAAGGGGTAGATGGGATTGTCAAGAGAGCTTTCAAATTGGATGGAATGGTGAAGGGAGCTTTCAAGTTAGTTAGGGGTGTAAAATGAGCTTTTGGGTAGATGTCATCGAGTGAGCTTTTGGGTAGATGTGGTCATCGAGCGAGCTTTTGGGTAGATGGGGTAATTGAGAGAGCTTTGGGGTAGATGGGGTCGTTGAGAGCTTTTGGGTAGATGGGGTCGTCGTAAGAGCGTTTGGGTAGATGGGGTCGTCGTAAGAGTGTTTGGGTAGATGGGGGTTGAGTGAGCTTTCAAGGCTATTCCCTGGCGAGGGAGGTTGTGACTTGGAGGGGGGGGGTGAGACAGAGGCTGACGTTCATTATACATAGGAGGGTTGAGGTGGGAATTATTCATGGGAGGGGCAATGGTGGACTAAGGTAAAAACACAGATGCTGCAGGAACTAAAGTCTCGCAGAGCCCATAAGGGGTAAAGATACCTGACCGACGTTTTGCACCTGACGCCTTCAAGATACGAGTAAAAATCAGGCAGGCGTCTGAATAAGAAGGTGGGGGGGGGGAAGAGGAGGGTCGGGGGGTGGGCTATCAGGCAAAAGGTGATAATTGGATAGAAAGACAGGAAATGTGAGAGCTGATCGGGAAGGCTCTGTGAATGCAGGGCTGGGGGAAGGGAGAGTGAGAGGAAAGGAAAAATAGGGATGGAGAGGTGGGCAAACGGTAAAGGAAAAACACGGATGATGGAGGGATTGAGGATTTGCTGCCTGAAAGGAGGCCAGACATCCTCATCGTCTAATTGCCCACTGCAGAGAACTGAATGCAGCTCAGACTCGCCAAGAATATAACACAAGCATCTACTGAAGTAAAACCACAATGCTGGCAAAACTTGAGGAGCATCCTTTATACAGCAAAGATAAAGATACATAACCAATGTTTCGGGCTTGAGCCCTTCATCGAGCTCTGAGCGAAATGTAGAGAATGATGAGGAGGAGCACAGGCCAACAGGCAGGAGGTAATAGTTTGCCTTGGAGCTGGAGAGCATGAAACTTCGCTGGCATGCGGTGGGGCTGGTGCCCAGAGGCTCGGCTCGGCTCAGCTTGGCTCTGTGAATGGAGAACTGGAGGAAAGAAGACAGAGGGAGAACGGGGAGTGGGTGAACAGAAACTGGAGGTTGATGTTAATGCCATCTGGTTGGAAAGTGCCCTGACAGATTAGGTGCTGCTCCTCCAATTTCGAGGTCGCCTTGGTTTGACAGTATATGATGCTGTCGTGGCAGCGCACATCTCTGGTGGCGATCCGGCCCCGCTTGCATCGCCGCGCTGGTGGGGCAGTCGTGGGAAGATGGCGCTGTCAGGCGACCTCAGTGCCTCGTGGTTTAAGCCAAAGCATGCGACTCGGGCCAACGTGATGATGTCACTGCCAGTGCAGGGCGTCCTTAAAGGCACGCGCGAAGTTTGACAACTGAAGCCCTCAGCGTTCTGTGGAAGAGGTTAGTCCAGAGTTAGTCGCTGACGCTGTCAACAAAAGCAGGATTTCCTCTTGTCTTTTTTTTTTAAATTTTTTATCTTTCACACCATAAACCACATTGATCAAGATACATACATTTTCCTTTTCAAATATATACAGTGTCGTTTTCTCCCCCCCTCCCTCTTCCCATCCCACCCTCCCTACCTCCCCTCCCATTCATTTAAAGTATAGAATCTAAGATACATTAAGCCAGTCAAACAATGTTGTCACTCAATAAAAATAAACAAGAAATTCCACTGAGTCAATTCTTTTCATTTCCTTCTCCTTCTGTCATTTTAGGTGGTAGATGTCCCCAGTAGGTTTTCTCTATTGTGTTTCATGTATGGCTCCCATATTTGTTCAAATATTGCAATATATTTCTTAAATTATATGTTATTTTTTCTAATGGAATACATTTATTCATTTCTATATACCATTGTTGTATTCTCAAGTTATCTTCTAATTTCCAGGCTGACATAATACATTTTTTTGCTACGGCTAGGGCTATCCTAACAAATCATTTTTGTGCACCATCCAAATCAAGTCCAAATTCTTTGTTTTTTATGTTACTTAGGAGGAAGATCTCTGGGTTTTTTGGTATATTGCTTTTTGTGATTTTATTTAATTTCTGGTTTAGATCTTCCCAAAATCTTTTCACTTTCTCACACGTCCAGATTGCATGAATTGTTGTTCCATTTCTTTTTTACAACGAAAACATCTGTCAGATACTGTTGGGTTCCATTTATTTAACTTTTGAGGTGTAATGTATAGCCTGTGTATCCAGTTATATTGTATCATACGTAGCCTCGTGTTTATTGTATTTCTCATAGTTCCAGAGCATAACTTCTCCCATGTTTCCTTCTTTATCTTTATGTTTAGATCTTGTTCCCATTTTTGTTTAGTTTTACCATTTGTTTCCTTATTCTCCTTTTCTTGCAGTTTAATATACATATTTGTTATAAATCTTTGATTATCATTGTATCTGTAATCACATATTCAAAATTACTTCCCTCTGGTAACCTCAGACTGCTTCCCAATTTATCCTTCAAGTAGGATTTCAGTTGGTAGTATGCCAACACTGTATCTTGAGTTATATTATATTTATTCTTCATTTGTTTAAAGGATAGTAATTTATTTCCTGAAAAACAATTTTCTATTCTTTTGATCCCTTTTTTCTCCCATTCTCTAAAAGAAAGGTTATCTATTGTAAAAGGGATTAACTGATTTTGCGACAGTAATAGTTTTGGTAATTTGTTTTATTCCTTTCTACATGAATCTTCTTCCAAATATTGAGCAGATGATGTAATACTGGAGAATTCCTACGTTGTACCAATTTTTCATCCCATTTATATATGTTCAGGTATCTTCTCCCCTATTTTATCTAGTTCTAATCTAGTTCAATCTGGCTTTTCCCTTGTTTGATAAAAATCTGATAGGTATCTTAATTGTGCAGCTCTATAATAATTTTTAAAGTTTGGCAGTTGTAAGCCTCCTTGTTTATACCATTCTGTTAATTTATCCAGTGCTATCCTCGGTTTCCCCCCTTTCCATAAAAATTTCCTTATTATTTTCTTTAACTCCTTGAAGAATTTCTCCGTCAAGTGTATTGGCAATGCCTGAATTAGGTATTGTATCCTTGGGAAAATGTTCATTTTAATACAGTTTATCCTTCCTATTAGTGTTAGTGGTAAGTCTTTCCAATGCTCTAAGTCGTCCTGTAATTTTTTCATTAGTGGATAATAATTGAGTTTATATAGATGGCCGAGGTTTTTATTTATTTGTATATCTAGGTATACCTAGATGCTTGCATTTGCCATCTAAATGGTGATTCTTTCTTAAATTTTGAGAAATCCGCATTATTCATTGGCATTGTTTAACTTTTATTTGCATTAATCTTGTATCCCGACACTTCTCCATATTCCTTCAATTTCTTATGTAATTCTTTTATTGATATTTCTGGTTCTGTTAAGTATACTATAACGTCATCTGCAAATAAACTGATTTTATATTCCTTGTCTTTTATTTTTATCCCTTTTATATTATTTTCTGTTCTTATCAATTCTGCTAGTGGTTCTATAGCTAACGCGAACAATAAGGGCGATAGTGGGCATCCCTGCCTTGTTGATCTGCTTAAGTTAAATTGTTTTGATATATATCCATTTACTGTCACTTTCGCCAATGGCCCCTTATATAATGCTTTAATCCAATTAATATATTTCTCTGGTAAACTGAATTTTTGTAGTACTTTGAATAAATAATTCCATTCTACTCTGTCAAAGGCCTTCTCTGCGTCTAAAGCAACTGCTACTGTTGGCGCTTTACTCCCTTCTACTGCATGAATTAAGTTAATAAATTTACAAATATTGTCTGTTCATCTTTTTTAAATAAATCCAGTTTGGTCTAGATTTACCATTTTAGGTACATACTCTGCTAATCTGTTTGCTAATAGTTTAGCTATTATCTTATAATCTGTGTTAAGTAATGATATTGGTCTATATGACGCTGGTGCGAGTGGATCGTTCCCTTGCTTTAGTATTACTGTAATTATTGCTGTTTTACATGAGTCTGGTAAGCTTTGTGTTTTATCAATCTGGTTGATTACTTCCAGGAGGGGAGGAATTAATAAATCTTTAAATGTTTTATAGAATTCTATTGGGAATCCATCCTCTCCTGGTCTTTTATTATTTGGTAGTTTTTTTAATTATCTCTTGTATTTCTACTATTTCAAATGGTTCTGTTAATTTATTTTGTTCCTCTATTTGTAATTTTGGTAGTTCAATTTTAGTTAAAAATTCGTCTATTTTGTCTTCTTTCCCTTTGTTTTCAGTTTGGTATAATTGTTCGTAGAATTCTCTGAAGTTTTCATTAATCTCCGTTGGATTATATGTGATTTGTTTGTCTTTTTTCCTTGATGCCAATACCATTCTCTTAGTTTGTTCTGTCTTAAGCTGCCATGCTAGAATTTTGTGCGTTTTTTCTCCTAGTTCATAATATTTCTGTTTTGTCTTCATTATGTTCTTCTCCACCTTATATGTTTGTAGTGTTTCATATTTTATTTTTTTATCTGTCAATTCTCTTCTTTTAGTTGTGTCTTCCTTCATTGCTAATTCTTTTTCTATATTTACTATTTCCCTTTCCAACTGCTCTGTTTCCAGATTGTAGTCCTTCTTCATCTTGGTTACATAACTTATTATTTGCCCTCTGATGAACGCTTTCATTGCGTCCCATAGTATAAACTTATCTTTCACTGATTCCATATTTATTTCAAAGTACATTTTAATTTGTCTTTCAATGAATTCTCTAAAATCCTGCCTTTTAAGTAGCATGGAGTTTAATCTCCATCTATACATTCTTGGAGGGATGTCCTCTAACTCTATTGTCAATATCAGGGGTGAGTGGTCCGATAATATTCTAGCTTTATATTCTGTTTTTCTTACTCTGTCTTGCATACGAGCTGATAACAGGAATAGGTCTATTCTTGAGTATGTTTTATGTCCTTTGGTTGTTGTTTCCTCCATATATATCCAAAAGTTGCATCGATTTAATTATAAATTTGGTTACTTTGTTCTTTCTGTTAATTTTTTTCACAGTTTTATCCATGTTTGAATCCAAATTAAGGTTGAAATCCCCTCCTATTAGTATGTTCCCTTGCATGTCTGCTATCTTCAAAAAAATATCTTGCATAAATTTTTGATCTTCTTCGTTAGGTGAATACATTGAGTAAATTCCAAAACTCCGAATATATCTGACATTTTATCATTACATATCTCCCTGCTGGATCTATTATTTCCTCTTCTATTTTAATTGGTACATTTTTACTGATTAATATAGCTACTCCTCTAGCTTTTGAATTATATGACGCTGCTGTTACATGTCCTACCCAATCTCTCTTTAATTTCTTGTGCTCCATTTCAGTTAAATGTGTTTCTTGCACGAATGCTATATCAATTTTTTCTTTTTTCAGTAAATTTAGCAGTTTCTTCCTTTTGATTTGGTTATGTTTTCCGTTAATATTTAAAGTCATATAGTTCAACGTAGCCATTTCATACTTTGTTTATCTTCCCTTTCCATTTCCTCATCATCACCTTTCCTTCTTATCCATTTCTGCTTCCTTGTTTTGAACACTTTATAAGACATTTGTAAAACATCAAACATTTCCCTTATTCTTCTATCTAAAATTTCTTTAACCCCATTATCCCTTCCCCTTCCTGAGTTGCCCTTTGCCGGGCAACCACATCTCCCCTCTCCATTTGGATTTGGGAATTCACTCGCAAGCGTCAACTGATTTTGCAATGACCGTAACTCCTCCCCACCCAGCCCCTCCCAGAAAAGATTTCAATTTTCATATATAACAAAGTTCACTCTTTTAATTCCCTCCTTACTTCCTCTGTTCCCTTTCATTCCCTTATTAATTCTTATCTATACTCTATATATTTTCCTCTAAATACGGATACACTCATGTACACACATATATACATATACACCTATTTTTATATATATTTATATATATATACCCATGTACACACATACATATATTTCGTGGTCATTTCTACTCTCATGCTTCATCTCTCTGCCTGTTTTGTAGTTGTTCTGCAAATTTTCGTGCTTCCTCCGGTTCCGAGAATAGTCTGTTTTGCTGCCCTGGAATAACTATTTTAAGTACCGCTGGGTACTTTAACATAAATTTATATCCTTTTTTCCATAGGATCGTTTTTGCTGTATTAAACTCCTTTCTCTTCTTCAGGAATTCAAAACTTATGTCTGGATAGAAAACATTTTTTTGACCTTTGTATTCCAGTGGCTTTTTGTCTTCTCTTATTTTATTCATTGCTTTCTCCAATATATTTTCTCTTGTTGTATATCTTAAGAATTTTTCTAAAATGGATCTTGGCTTTTGCTGTGGCTGTGGTTTCGGGGCTAATGTTCTATGTGCCCTTTCTATTTCCATTTCTTCCTGTAATTCTGGTCTTCCTAGGACCCTGGGGATCCAGTCTTTTATAAATTCTCTCATATTCTTGCCTTCTTCATCTTCCTTTAGGCCCACTATCTTTATATTATTTCTTCTATTATAATTTTGTATTAATATCTATCTTCTGAGCTAACAGCTCTTGTGTCTCTTTAACTTTTTTATTAGATTCTTCTAATTTCTCTTTTAATCCTCTACTTCCATTTCTATTTCTACGATTGTTTCTCGTTCTTCCACATTGTCCACTCTTTTTCCTATATCTGACATGGACCATCTCTATTCTATTCATTTTTTCTTCTGCACTTTTAATTCTTCTTTTTATTTCACTAAATTCTTGTAATTGCCATTGTTTTACTGATTCCATATATTCTTTAAAAAAATATATCCATTGTCTTGCCTTTCCCTTCTTCTTCCATTTCTCTATGTTCTTCTTCTTCTTCCTCTGGGTTGGTCATCTGTTGTTTCCTTGTTTTCTTTTTACTCTCTTCTTTCTTGTTCTCGTTGTTTTCTATGTTCTTTTCCTGTTGTTGTGTTGCAGCTGTCATCCTCAGCTGTGGAGATCGATTCCTCAGCTGTTCCCCCCTCCCGTCAGTGTGTTTTTTTTCATGTGCGATTGCGCACTTTTACTTGGCTCCGCGAGCCATTTTTGTAGTCCCGAGCTCGGGACTTCGACTGACCTTCGGGAGCGGGCTTCTCTCTCCGCGGCGGGCCTGTTCGGACAGGTAAGGCCTTCACCTTCTTCTTCCGACGTTCTTTCTTCTCTTCTTCCCATTGCTTTTGACTTTTCTCTCTTTGCTGCCATTTTCTTCCCACCTTTACTTTTACTTTGTTTTAATTTTTATTCTTGTACCTTTGTGTTTTGTGTATTTTTTAAAATCTTTTCCGGAGAGGGTTGGAGTTCCCTAACCGGCCACTACTCCATCACGTGACTCCTCTTCCTCTTGTCCTCATCTCTTGCCCCACCAGCCTCCGGATCCAACGCATGTAATTTCTGTCACCTTGTCCCCTTTGGCACCTTCCCCTGCAGCGGGAGGAAGTGCCACACCTGCACCCACCTCCTCCCTCACCACCATTCGGGGTCCCAAGCAGACCTTCCACGAGAAGCAGCGCTTCACCCGTGAATCAGTGGGAGTCGTCGGCTGCATCTAGTGCTCCCTTTGTGGACTTCTCAGGGGCCGACTGGGAGACCACTGAGCACCTTTGCTCTGCCTGCACCAGTGACAGGAAGGTCCCAGCGGCCAACCATTTCAGTTCTGCACCCCAGTCCTGCACTGACCTGTCTGTCCATGGCCTCGTGTACTGTCAAACTAAGACCACCCATAAATTGGCGGAGCAGCATCTGAATTATATTCCATCTGGGCACTCTCCAACTGGATCGCATTAATATCGACATCTCTGTCTTCTGCTCGCCTACTCCCCATTCGCTCTCTCTTTCCCATCCCTCCGTTTTCTGTTCTCCAACTCTCCATCCACTTCCCCTGTTGGATGATGCCCCCTCCTTCCCTTCTTCCTGCCTTTGGAACCGTGCTCCTCCTCCCTACCATTTTATTCAGGTGCCTACGTACATTTTGCACATAACTTCGGGCCTGACCTTTGCTCATAAACTGCTGAGTTGCTCCAGCGTTGTGTTTTTACCTCAGACTGTGACCCAGTCCCCCACTTCTCCAATGTCTCGTGAAATAATCGGTCTGTTTGAACTGATTTCTCACGCACCTCTACTTTCTCCCGTTGTATTTTGCTGTATGCATTGACCTGCTGGATAACTAGTGAAGGACACCTTCGATATGACAGAAATACTTTGGGGAGCTCGGAAGAGTTGTCAGCCACAGGGGCTGGGAACTGGTACTGATCCCGTTGTCCACAGAAGCCCCCCGTCCCTCTCAGTCCACCCACTGGACAAAAATTGATCCATTCTTCGCAAACATGCGCCCGAGGAGCCTTCTCCCCATTTTGAGCCATGACGGGACGTCCATGTCGTTTTCCTTTGAGCCAACCAGGACAGCGCTGGCCCCTCCACACTCCCCCAGCCGTTGTCGGAAGATTTGAGTATGGACAAGGGGCAGTAAGTTCATGGCCATGTTCTCCAGCCATTCTCAACGGGAAACCCTGGAAGCTGCACCATATTGCAAGGGGGTCCATAGACTGAAATCATAAAATATTTTTTACTTTTTAAATGTGGTAGAAACCATCTAAACTTGGCTGCCTCACAGAGAAGGGATCCCAAACTTAATGAGCTTCCTAAGAGGGCCATGGTCAATCCTTCTTTACCAAGATGGCGGCGGCGGCAGAGCCTTTACCAAGATGGTGACGGCCGCGGTTCCTGGTGGGAGGAAGGACTGAGGCAGGAGCCGCTCGCGCCTTCGCCTCGGAGCCGGAGAGCACGCGGTGGGGCCGGTACCCGAACCAATCACATGAAGCGCCCGATCCGGCGACCTCCGCGCGGGGTGTGATGACGTGTCCGCGGGTGTCGAGAGGGGCGGCGGAAGGGAGCAGGTGAGGGGGGGGGTCGGGGGTGAGGAGAGCTGGGGGGGTCGGGGGGTGTGAGGAGAGCTGGGGGGCATCGGGGGTGTGAGGAGAGCTGGGGGGCATGGGGGGGGGTGAGTAGAGCTGGGGGGCATGGGGGGGTGAGTAGAGCTGGGGGGGTGGGGTGTGAGGGGGATGGGGTGTGAGGGGGGTCGGGTGGTGGGGGGAGTGGGAGTCAGCGTGTGAAGAGGTCAGAGTATGGTTGTGAGGGGAGTTGAGGTGTGGGGGGTTCGGGGGGGGGGGGTGGTGGGGGAATTTGGGGGTTGAGTAGGGTTCAGGGGGGCCGGGAGGGGTCGGGGTGTGGGGAAGAGTCAGGGTGTGATGGAGGTTCAGAGTGAGGAGGAATCAGGGCGTGGGTTTTCCGGGGTGCGAGAGGGTCAGGGTGTGAGGGGGTCGGGTGTGAGAGTGTCAGGGTAAGAGGGATCAGGGTGTAGGGGGTTGTGGTGTGGGGGTTCAAGGAAAGGGAGATGGGGTGTGAGAGGGAGTAAGTGGGGTCAGGGTGAGAGGGTGTGAGGGAGGGGTCATGGTGAGGGTGGGGATGGGGTGAAGTGGGATTGGGGAGGAAGGAAAAATGGTATAGCTGATGGGACAGGGTGAGGGAGGGGATAGGTTGTGATAGGACAATGTGTGGGGTTCTGGGCAGGGTGAGAGGGGCTGGGTGGTTTGGGGTGAGGGAGGGGACAACTTGAGTGAGGGGAAGTGCTGTAGGAGATGGGAGGGGATAGTTTGAGTGAGGGATCAGTGTGTGGAAGTCTGGGTGGGGTGAGTGAGGGGCCGGATGTGTCTCCTCATTATTCTTTTCTGGTTTCAATGTCCCGTCTCTGTTGTCCCATGTTCTGGGATCTCTGTTGCAGACAAGTTTTTGACTCTACTACTGACATTCTGTGGTTCTTCCTGGTGACCACAACCTGTCTTACTCCAACACGTGAGTTAAGCTTCAGCCTGGACGTTAGCTCACAACACAGCAGTCAGTGGGAAGGGAGAGGATTGGTGACACTGAGGCTGGGGATTGCCCTGGATAGGGACAATGTTCAGGATGAACAAGTGAGGGTGAGCTTGGGAGAGCATAGGAGAGTGAGGCCAGAGGGACGGTGTGCAGTGTGTGTGTGATGTGGTTGCAAAAGGGTGGCACAGTTGGCGTAGTGCTTGGCGCAACACTTCACACTGGGGTTCGAATCCCATGCTGTCTGTCAGGAGTATGTCTGTTCTGCCCGTGTCTGGGTTTTCTGTTGAGGGTTCTGGTTTTCTCCCACCATTTGAAACGTACCAGGGGTATAAGTTAATTGGATGTAACTTGGGTGGCATGGGCTCATGGGCTGAAATGGCCTGTTACTGTGCTGTATGCGTATGTTTAAAGGGGAAGAGGAAAGGAGCTGGAGATAGTGGTGGGGAACCCAGGTTTATTTGTGGAGTAAAGTGGAAGTTGAGGGATGGAAGAGAAGGCAGCTCTTGTCCTTGTGGTACTTTGTGGTGCAAGGGAAGATATCTGGGTGAGATAGCATCATTGTGGGGGAGTGGGTTGTGTAGAACAAGCAAAGAGACCTGGTCATCCTTGTGCAGAGTAATCTAAAAGTTAATGCCCAGGTGGGATTGAGAGTACTGGTATAATATATAAGAGGAGAGAGGTGTTAATGAGACTATGGAGCACTGGTAAGACCCCATTTAGAGTACAGGTACACGATCCTTTATCCAGACACCTAAACTCTGGAAAGCTCTAAAATCCGGCAAGTGGGGACCAGCGGTCAGTGGAGGCGGCTGAGGGACCGGTGGTCGGGGGAAGACGTCCAATGGCCGAGGGACCAGCGGTCGGGGGTGACGGCTGGACGGCTGAGGGACCACGGTCGGGGGAGGTGGCCAGGCAGCTGTGGGACGGGCAGTTGGGGGAGGCGGCTGAGGGACCGGGAGTCGGGGGAGATGGCTGGGAAGCCGAGGGACCAGCGGTCGGGGGAGCTGTCCGGTCAGCCGAGGGACCACGGGGAGATGGCTGGGCGGCCAAGTGACCAGCGGTCGGGGGAGGTGGCTGGGTGGTCGAGGGATTGGCGGTCGGAGCAGGCGGCCGGGCAGCCGAAGGTCTGCGGTCGGGGGAGACAGCCGGGCGGCTGCAGTTGGGGGAGACTGCCGGGCGATGGGGTGGGGGTGGGTAGGCAGCACAATTCAGGAGGGCTTTCCAAAATCCAGAACACACTGTCCCCCAAGGTTTCCGGATTAAGGATCGTGTATCTGGACTGTGTACTGTTTTGGGCCCCCTATCTTAGAAAGGATCTTTTTTTAAAAATTTTTTATTTTTCACACCATAAATCACATTAGCCATGATATACACTGTTTCTTTTTCACACATATACAGTGACTTTTTCTCCCCCCCCCACTTTCCTCCCAAACCACCCCCCCACCCCCCCTCTCATCCATTTTAGGTATACAATCTAGGTTGCATTAAGCCAACCTATAGAATGTTGTCATTCTATAAAATTACACCAGAAATTCTATTGAGTCCATTCTTTTCTTTCCTTCTCCTTCCATCAACTTAGGTAATGTTTGTCCCCGGTAGGTTTTCGCTATTGTATTTAATGTAAGGCTCCTATACTTGTTCGAATATTTCAATATTATTTCTTAACCTATGTGTTATTTTTTCTAATGGAATACATTTATTCATTTAAATTTAGTAGTTTCTTCCTTTTAATTTGGTTATGTATTCCATTAATATTTAAAGACATATAGTTCAGCGTAGTCCTTTTATATTTTGTTTATCTTCTCTTTCCGTTTTTCCATCCTTACCTTTCCTTCTTTTCCATTTCTGTTTTCTTATTTTCAACTCTTTATAAGACAACATTCCTACAACATCCAACATTTTCCTTATTCTCCTATTTCTATCTTATTTATCCCCAATCTCCCCTTCACCTCCTGAGTTGTCCTTTATCCCTTGTCAGACAACCACATCTCCCCTCTCCATTTGGATTTGCGAATCCACTCGCAAGCGTCAACTGATTTTGCAGTGACCGCTATTTCCCCCCACCCCGCCTCCCCCAGAAAAGATTTCACTTTTCATATGTCACAAAGGTCACTCTTTTAATTCCCTCCTTATTCTCTCTATTCCATTACCTTCCCTTATTAATTCTTGTCTATACTATCTATATTTTCCTCTAAGTACAGATACATTCATGTATGCTCATTGTCTCTATTCACTCTTATACCTCTTTACCCGCATACATATCAATCGTGATCAATTTTACTCTCATTACCCGTCTTCATCCCTCAGTCTATTTTTGTCTTTACCCACATACATATCAATCGTGATCATTTTAACTCTCATTACCCATCTTCCTCCCTCAGTCTATTTTTGTAATTGTTCTGCAAATTTTCGTGCTTCTTCTGGATCCGAGAATAGTCTGTTTTGTTGTCCTGGAATAAATATTTTCAATACCGCTGGATGCTTTAGTATAAATTTATACCCTTTCTTCCATAAAATCGCCTTTGCTGTATTGAACTCTTTTCTCTTCTTTAGGAGTTCAAAACTTATATCTGGATAAATGAAGATTTTTTGCCCTTTATACTCCAGTGGTTTGTTGCCCTCTCTTACTTTTTCCATTGTCTTCTCCAGTACCTTTTCTCTTGTAGTATATCTTAGGAATTTTACTACAATAGATCTTGGTTTTTGTTGTGGTTGTGGTTTAGAGGCCAATACTCTATGTGCCCTTTCTATTTCCAATTCTTGCTGTAGTTCTGGACATCCTAGGGTCTTAGGGATCCACTCTTTTATAAACTCCCTCATATTCTTGCCTTCTTCATCTTCCTTAAGGCCCACTATCTTTATGTTATTTCTTCTGTTATGGTTTTCCATTGTATCTATTTTTTGAGCTAGTAGTTCTTGTGTCTCTTTAGTTTTTTTATTAGATTTCTCCAATTTCTTTTTTAAGTCTTCTACCTCCATTTCTGCTGCTACTGCCCGCTCTTCCATCTTGTCCATTTTCTTTCCCATTTCTGTTAAGGTCATCTCCATTTTATTTATTTTCTCTTCTGTGTTGTTTATTCTTTTTCTTAAATCCTTAAATTCCTGTGTTTGCCATTCTTTAAATGACTCCATGTATCCTTTAATAAGAGCAAGTATATCCTTTACCTTGCCTTTCTTTTCTTCTTCTATTTCCCTGTACTCTTCCTCTTCCTCTTCTTCTTCCTCTGGGTTGGCCATCTGTTGTTTCTTTGGTGCCCTTTCCTCCTCTTCTTTCTTGTTTCTATTGTCTTCTGTGGTCTCTTCTTGCTGCAGGTGTTCTGCAGCTGTTGTTGCCGGCTGTGGAGATCGACTCCCCAGCTGGTCCCCCCTCCCGTCGGTGTGTTTTTTTTCATGCGCATGCGCGGTTGCGCACTTTTACTCGGCTCTGCGAGCCATTTTTGTAGTCCATTATTTACCGACCTGAGGGAGCGGGTTTCTCTCTCCGCAGCGGGCCTCTTCGGACAGGTAAGGCCTTCACCTTTTTCCTCCTTTGTCTTCTCTTCCTCTCTTCTTACCGTTGCTTTCGATTTTTCTTTTTTTGTTGCCATCTTCTTTCCACCTTTATACTCACTTTTCTGTAACTTTTATTTCTGTGCCTTTGTGTTTTCCTTTGTTTTTCCAGACTTTTCTGGAGAGGGCTGGAGTTCACCGTCCGGCCACTACTCCATCACGTGACTCCTTCATCTTAGAAAGGATCTGATGTTGTTAGAGAGGGTGCAGATGAAATTTACTAGGATGATTCCTGGTATGCAGGGCCTGGCGTATGGGGAGTGTTTACCATCTCTTGGGTTGTATTCATTGGAATATAGGAGTATGAGGGTGGATCTCAGAGATATTTCGAATATTGAAAGGTTTTGATAGAGTGAATGCAGATAAGATGTTTCCCTTGATGGGAACAAGGGGTTTATAGTCTTAAAATTAGAAATTATCCAATTAAAATAGAGAGGAGGAAGAATTTCTTTAGTCAGAGGGTCATGCATCTGTGGAACTCACTGCCGCACAAAACAGTGGAGGCCAGATCACTGGGAGTATTTAAACGTGAAATGGATAAGCATCTTATTAGTAAGGGTATCAAAGGATATGGGGAAAAGGCTGGAAATTGGAACTAGGTGTGAGCATAATTCAGCTTAGTGTAGAGTCATGGAACAGACTCGATGGGCCTAATGGCCTGCTTCTGCTCCTTAAACTTGTGAACTTGGAATACAATTCAAGAGGATTTACCGAGAGATGTCCTGCTCTAGATATATAGGGCCCCTTTAAAACTGCACTAGGGATACTGTGTACATTTCGGTCTCACCTCTCTTCTGTTCTGATCCTTATCATTTTGTAAGAAAAAATAGAGGGTTATGGTGTGAGGGATGGAAAATTAGATGGTTGTGTAACAATGTTGCACTAACCGCTACGCCAACTGTGTCTTTCCTTTTTATTTTATTTATTTTTATTTGTGCTTCCATTCTCTGGATCACCATGAATCTTTGCACAATCATATGATTTTCTTTTCAGTTTTGCACATTACTCTCTTAGTTAAAGATGGAACATCCTTTTCGTAGTTTGCCTTTCATCATAGACCATTACACATAGAAACATGCCCTTTGGCCCTTCTAGTCTGTGCTGAACCATTTCTTTTGTCTAGTTCCACTGACCTGCACCCAGTCAAGAGCCCTCCATACCTTTCCCATCCATGTACCTGTCCAGATTCTTCTTAAATGTTAAAATTGAGCCTGCATTCATCACTTCAGCTGGCAGCTCTCACCACTCTCTGTGTGAAGATGTTCCCACTAAACTTTTCCCCTTTCACCCTTCACTCATGTCCTCTGGTTTGTATCTCACCGACCTTCAGTGGAAAAAGTCTGCCTACGTTTACCCTGTGTAATTCCCTCATAATTTAAATACCTCTATTAAGCTTCCCTTCATTCTTCTCTGCTCCAGGGAATAAAGTCCTAACCTGTTTAACCTTTCCCTCTAACTCAGTTCCTGAAGTCTGGGCCACATCTTACTAAATATTCTCTGCACTCTTTCAATCTTAATGATATATTTCCTGTAGTTAGGAACTGCACATAATACTCCAAATTTGGCCCCACCAATGTCTTACACAACTTTACCATAACATTCCAACTCCGAAACTGAATACTTTGATTCATGAAGGCCAATATGCCAAAAGCTCTTTTGGTATCTGTGATGGCACTTTCAGGAAATTATGTATCTGTATTCCCAGATCCCTCTGTTCTATCTCACTCCTCAGTGCCCGACCATTTACCATGTATGTCCTTTCTTGGTTTGTTTTCAAAGTGCAACACCTCATACTTGTCAGCATTAAATTCCATCTGCCATTTTTCAGCCCATTTTCCAGCTGGTCCAGTTCCTCCGCAAGCTTTGAAAACATTCCTCGCTGTCCATAACATCACCAATCTTAGTGTCATCTGCAAATCTGGTAAATTAGTGCATCTAATTTACCACATGATCAACCAGATCATTGATATAGATGACAAACAATAAAGGTCCCAGCTCCGATCCCTGAGCCCATACTAGTCACAGGCCTCCGTTCTGAGAAGCAACCATCCACAGCCACTCTCTGGCTTCTCCAGTCCAGCCATTGTCAAATCCAGTTCATTACTTCACCATGAATACCGAGCATGTCTAATCTTTCCCGACTAACCTCCCATGCGGGACCTTGTCAAAGTCCATGTAGACAACATACACAGCCTTTCCTTTGTCAACTTTCCTGGTAACCTCAAAGCGTTGTAAGATTGGTTAAACCTACCATGCACAAAGCCATGTTGTTGATCCCTAATGTCCCTGGCTATTCAAAATCTTCACTATCTGATCTCTTAGAACACCTTCCAATAATTTACCTACTACTGATGTCAGGCTCACTGGCCTATAATTTGCAGGGTTACGTTTGGAGCCTTTTTTAAACAATGGAACAACAAGAGCTACCCTCCAGTCCTCCAGCATCACACCCGTGGCTAAGGACATTTAAATATTTCTTCCAGAGGCCCTGCAATTTCTGTACTCATCTCCCTCAAGGTTTGAGGGAATATCTTGTCAGGCCCTGGGGATTTATTTGTTTTAAGACAGCAAGCACTTTCTCTTTAATCTGTATCAGTTCCATGACCTCACACTTGTTTTCCTAACTTCCCATGATTTTGTGCCAGTTTCCTGAGTAAATAGTCATGCAAAAAAAAAAACCATTGAAGATCTCCCCCATCTCTTTTAGCTCTATACAAAGCTGACTACTGGTTTTCAAGGGAACCAGTTTTGTCCCTTACTATCCTTTTGCTCTTAATATAACTGTAGAAACCCTTAGGATTTTCCTTCACATTGCCTGCCAAAGCAACCTCGTATCTTCTTTTAGCCTTCTTGATTTCTTTCTTGAATTTTTTCTTGCATTTTTTATACTCCTCAAGTGCCTCATTTGCTCCATGTTGCCTTTACCTGCCATGCACCTCTCTTTTATTCTGAACCAGATTCCCAATATTCCTCAAAAATCAAAATTCCCTCTCCCTGCTAATCTTGCCTTTAATCCTGACAGGAACATATTCTCTCAAAATTTTACCACATCCTTTCCTGAAAACAACTTATCCCATTCCACACATTCGAGATCCTTTCTCATTTTCTCAAAATTGGTCTTTCTCCAATTTAGAATCTCAACTCAAGGCCCAGACCTATCCTTCTCCATAATTAATTTGAAACTAATGGTATAATGATCATTGGACCCAAAATGTTCCCCTACACATACTTCGCTCACCTGTCCTGTCTCGTTCCCTTATAGGAGATCTCCATGATTTCCTAATGGAATTCATTGAAAATTATGAAATCTCCTTAAACAATTGCACAAAGCACAAAATCACAAAAACTACAGAGCTGGGGATTTTGAGCAGCAAATGAGAAACTGGAGGATAAAGGAAGGTGCTTTGTGGATAAAGGCCCTGACCTGAAATGTTGACAGAACATTTCAGCCCATGGATGCTGCCAAAGTTCACAAAATGATGAGGGCTATAGATGGCAAACAGGCTTTTCCATTAAGGTTAGATGGGACTGAATCCAGAGCCCATGGCCATGAGGGGAATTTCTTCACGGAGTGAGTGGTGAGAACGTGGAAAGAACTGCCATCTGAGTGGTGAACACAGGCTCTATTTTGACATGGATGAGATGGGTATGGAGGGTGCAGGTCATTAAGACGAGGCAGAATAAAATAGATGGGCCTGTTGGGATCATTTTGACCTCTTGTTCCACTGCCTTTGAGCAAATCTTGATTAAATATAGTCCATTCTATGTACCCTGGATTCTCATCCATGTTTATATCCCTCCCGATGCCAATTACAATCAGGAACGTGGATTTGTATAATGTGGTAAGAAAAAAGAGCCCCCCCTCCCCCCTAAAGCTCTACAAATCATAGTCAGTGACTAACCAGGCCCATCTCAAGAAACTCCTGCCCAATTACCACCAGCACGTAACCTGTTGTACCAGAGGTTCCAGCACACTCGGTTACTGCTACACCCAGATAAGAAGGGAAACCTACCATTCTTTCCTGAGACTGCATTTTGGCAAATCAGGTCACCTGGCTGTGCTTCTTCACAGATCATTCAGGTGGTTGTGGGAGGCTGAAGAACATTGGGGTTAGGGTTACAGTTGCATGACATCCTCGAGTCACTATATTGGGTGGTGTTCAAGAACTCAGCTGAGGATTTGAATGATTACACAGGGCTGGGACAGACCATCAAAACAGTTATGGAGGAGTGTGTCCCCGCTGAATCGTTCAGGGTTTTCCCCAACCAGAAGCCCTGGATAAACAATGAATTCCAGAACCTGCTGAGAACCAGATCACAGACATTTAAGGTCAGAGATCCGGCACACCGCACAAGTCGCAGGCACAGCCTATGCAATGAAATCAGAACATGGCTGGGGGTGGGGGGGCTACAGCAGAGCTACAGGACTACAATGTGACCACAGACTGGAACTGTTTCAGGGAGGCGGCCATCTATAATGGTCAGGTAAACATCAAGGAGTACACGAGCTCATTGACTGGCTACATCAGTAAGTGCATTGAGGATATCACCGAGATCAAATGCTCACAACTCGAGTTAACTGGAAACCATGTTTGATGCAGAGGTCCAGGCCCTTCTCAGAGCTTGTGATACTGCCTTCAGAATGGAGACAAGATGGCACTAAGATCAGCCAGGCCTGAACTCTCCCATGCAATCTGGAAAGTAAAGTGGGGGTACACACAGAAGATTCTTAGACAGCTGTGCAACACTGCAACACGAAATGCATGTGGCAAGGGACCAAGACTGTAACAGATCACAAGACAATCTTGTGAGTCAAAGACAAAGACACCTCCTTTCCAGACAGACTACACATATTCTAAGCATGGTTCGATGAGAAGAGCAGGTGATCAAAGCTTTGTGTTCCCCTGATGAATGGGTCCCCTGCATAGCCATGGCTGAGATGAGGAGAATCCTATCCCAAACTGAACCCACACAAGGTAGCGGGACCAGACAACATACCTGATCAGGTACTGAAGGACTGCACAGACCAACTGACAGAGGTCCTTATGGACATATTCAACACATCACTGCAGCAGTCCATCATCCCTGCAGGTTTCAAGGCAGCCAATATCATCCCGCTACCAAAGAGACCAACAGTAACAGCCCTCAATGAAGACTGCTCCATGGCACTTTCCTCCATCACTATGAAATGCTTCGAGCATCTGCTGATGGAACGCATTAAAGTGCACTTCTCAGAGACACTGGACCCATTTCAGTTCACCTGCAGATGCAACTCTTCCACTTGTAATATTGTAGCCTTGTCTCTTCACTCCATCCTGACCCACCTGGAGACGACGCCACGTCGCTGTTCATCGACTTCAGCTTGGTGTTTAATACAATCATTCTCCAGAGGCTGTCATCACTGGATCTCAACACCCCTCTCTGTAAATGGATTCTGGAGTTCCTAAAGGAAAGACCACACTCTATCCAGGTTAGCAGCAGAACTTTGAGGACTTCCCAGGGCTGTGTGCTCCAGGTTATTGAGTCATCGTTCCTGATCCTCCTGAAGTCCATGATCATCTCCTTCATCTTGTCTATGGTGAGACTCAGGTTGTTATTCCTGCACCATATCAGGAGATTTTCTACCTCTTCTCTGTAGTGCAAGTCATCGTTGTTGCTGATTAGGTCAATGACTGTTGTGCCATCTGCAAACTTGATGACTCTGTTGGTGCTCGATCTGGTATTGCAGTCATGGGTCAGTAGTATGAACAGGAGCGGGCTGAGCACACAACCCTGATCTGCTCAGTGTGAAGGTTCTGACACAGACAGACTGTGGTCTTTCTGTTAGGAAGTCCAGAATCCATTTACGGAGAGGGGGTGTTGAGTCCTAGTGAGAACAGCTTTTCCACCAGCCTCTGGGGAATGATTGTATTAAACTCCAAGCTGAAGTCAATGAACACCATCCTGGCGTATGAGATGTCATTCTCCTGGTGGGTCAGGATGGAGTGGAGAGACAAGGCTATAGCATAATCCGTGGAAGGGTTCCTTCTTTGGGCAAAGTAAAATAGGTCCAGTGTCAGTGGGAGGTGTGCTTTGATGCGTTCTATTATGAATGCTCAAAGCACTTAATGATGTGGAGGTCAGTGCCATTGGGTGGTCATCACTGAGGCCTGTTACTGTCACTCTTTTTGGTACTGGGATGATGGTGGCTATCTTGAAAATCATGGGCATGATAGACTGCTGCAGTGATGTGCTGAAGATGTCTGTAAGGACCTCTGTCAGTTGGCTTGGCAGTCCTTCAGTGTCTGACCAAGAATGTTTTCTGGTTCCACTCCCTTTTATGGATTCACTTTGGATGGGATTCTCACCTTGGCTGCAGCTATGCATGGGGCCCATTCATCAATGGGACATGGAGCTTTCTTTGGCGTCAATCTCTTCTTTTTATTGAACCGTGTGTGGAAAATGTTCAGTCTATCTGGAAGGGAGACATTATTGTCTTTGATTCGCAAGGTTGTCTTGTGGTATATTAAGGTCTTGCTCTCTTGCCACATGCACTTCGTGTCACCGATGTTGCCCAGCTGTCTATGGATCTTCTGTGAGTACCTACACTTTACCTTCTGGATTACATGGGTGAGTTCAGGCCGGATTCTTGTCTCCTGTCCTGAAGGCAGCATCCCGAGCTTTGAGAAGGGCTCGGACCTTTGCATCCACCATGGTTTCTGGTTAGTCCTGGTTGTGAAGCGTTTGATCTCAGTGACAATGTACTTTCTGATGTAGCCAGCTTGTGTACTCCTCGATGTTTAGATGACCATTGTAGGTTGCCACCTCCCTGAAACGGCTCCATTCTATGACTTCAAAGCCCCCCCCCCCCCCACCAATCCCGTTCCCAGCCATGACCTGATCTCCCTGAGAACTGTTTTAGTTTATTTTGCTGATGGTCTGCCAGGTCAGAACATCACAGGCATAAATTTCCCCACCATCGAGAGCATCAATGGGGAATGCTGCCATCAGAGAGCAGCAGCAGCATCAGGAGCCACATCACCCAACACATGCTCTCTTCTCGCTGCTGTCATCAGGAAAGAGGTATCGGTGCCACAAGACTCACACCACCAGGTTCAGGAACAGCTGCTTCCCCTCCACCATCAGACTCCTCAACGACAAACTCAATCAGGGGCTCATTTAAGGACTCTTACTTTTCTCATTATTTATTACTGGATACTTTTATCTGTATTAGAACCATAGAAACATAGAACAATTACAGCACAAAAACAGGGCACCTCGGCCCCTCTAGTCTGTGCTGAACCATTTTTTTCCTAATCCCATTGATGCACCAAGCCCATAGCCCTCCATACCCATGTACCTCTCCAAATTCTTTTTAAATGTTAAAATTGAACCTGCATTCACCACTTCCTCAGGAAACTCGTTTCATGCTCCCACCACTCTGTGTGAAGAAGTTCCCCTTCATGTTCCCCCTAAACTTTTCCCCGTTCACCCTTAACCCATGTCCTCTTGTTTGTATCTCACCAACCTTCAGTGGAAAAAAGCCTATTACATTTACTCTGTCTAACCCCCTCATAATTTTAAATACCTCTATCAAATCTCCCCTCATTCTTCCACACTCCAGGGAATAAAGTCCAATTGATTTAACCTTTCCCTGTAACTCAATTCCTGAAGTCCGGGCAATATCCTCGTAAATATTTTCGGCACTCTTTCCATCTTGTTGATATCTTTCCTGCAATTAGGTGGCTAAAACTGCACACAATACTCCAAATTTGGACTCACCATTGTCTTATACAATTTTAACATAACTTCCCAATTCCTGTACTCACGTGAATAGGGTGGTGAAGAAGGCTTTTAGTATGCTGGCCTTTATCAATCATTGCATGGAATATAGGAGTTGGGAGGTGATGTTGAGATTGTATAAGACGTTGGTGCGGCCTAATTTGGAGTTCTGTGTGCAGTTCTGGTCGCCTAATTATAGGAAGGATATAAACAGAGTGGAGAGAGTGCAGAGAAGGTTTACCAGAATGTTGCCTGGGTTTAAGCATCTGGAGTATGGGGAGAGATTGGACAGATTGGGTCTTTATTCTTTGGAGCGTAGAAGGTTGAGAGGGGATTTGATAGAAGTATTTAAGATTATGAAAGGGATAGACAGAATGGATGTGGATAGACTATTTCCGTTAAGAGGAGGAAAGTTTAAAACAAGAGGACATGAGTTAAGAATTAAGGGGCAGAGGTTTAGAGGTAACATGAGGGGGAACTTCTTTACTCAGAGAGTGGTAGCTGTGTGGAATGATCTTCTGGGAGAAATAGTGGCGGCGGAGTCAATTGTATTATTTAAGAAAAGGTTGGACAGGTATATGGATGAGAAGAAGATGGAGGGTTATGGGCATTGTGCAGGGAGGTGGGATTAGAAAGGGGTGTTTGGTTCGGTGTGGACTAGAAGGGCCTAATGGCCTGTTTCCGTGCTGTAATTGTTATGTTATGTTAATACTATGAATTATGAAGGCTATTATGCCAAAAGCTCTCTTTACAACCTTATTCACCATTTTTTTTGGAAAATTTTATTTAAGAATTTTACAAAACCAAAACCAAAAAAAACTAAATAATCTAAAGCTACCCCCTACTACCCTTCCCCCTCCCACCTATCCCACCCCCTACAACCCTCCCCCCTTCAGAGCTTATTTCAAAAAACATAATAACATCAAATTTTAACAGGTTGCTGTACGGTGTGCCATCCTTTTACATCTTTCATCACATATAAAACTTTTACTTAACATCTAAACCCATACATTCCAAATACAAACTCCACATTTTAATAAAAATAGAATAATTATTTTGCAAATTATACATTATTTTCTCTAAGTAAATACATGACTGAATTTCATTGTGCCATCTTTGTATATTCAATTCAACATAATTTTTCCAAGTTACAGCTATACACTTTCTGGCCACCACCAAACCTAAACGAATAAATGCAATTTGAGGATTCTCCAAATGTAAATTTGCCGTAATTGTATTCATATATCCCAATAAACTTACCTATGGATCCACAATAAATCTATTTGGAGTAAATCTCGCAAAAATTTAAAGACTTTTTCCCAAAAGAGTTTAACCTTTCTATATTCCCAAACCGAATGTAAATAGTCCCTGTTTGGTTGCCACATCGAAAACACAAATCTGACCCACTAAATCCATACTTTTCAATTTTTCTGGAGTTAAATATAATTGATGAAGAAAATTATAATTAACTTATGATGCTGGTGTTAGTGGATCCTTCCCCGTCTTTGGTATTACTGTAATTATTGCTGTCTTACATGAATCTGGCAAGTTTTGTGTTTCTTCTTCCAGGAGAGGAGAAATTAATAACTCTTTAAATGTTTTATAGAATTCTATTGGGAATCCATCCTCTCCAGGCGTTTTATTGTTCGGCATGTTTTTTAATATATCCTGTATTTCCTCTATTTCAAATGGTTTTATCAGTTTTGTTTTGTTCCTCTTCTTGCAATTTCGGCAGTTCAATTTTAGCTAAAAACTCTTTATTTTATCATCTTTTCCCTCGTTCTCAGTTTGGTATAATTGTTCATAAAATTTATTAGAGTTCTCATTAATCTCCATTGGATTATATGTAATTTGTTTGTCCTTTTTCCTTTTTTTAAAATTTTTTATTTTTTCACACCATAAATCACATTAGCCATGATATACACTATTTCTTTTTCACACATATACAGTGACTTTTTCTCCCCCCCCCCCTCCTCCCAAGCCACCCCCCCACCCCCCTCCTCTCATCCATTTTAGGTATACAATCTAGGTTGCATTAAGCCAGTCAGACAATGTTGTCATTCAACAAAAATACACCAGAAATTCTACTGAGTCCATTCTTTTCTTTCCTTCTCCTTCCATCAACTTAGGTAATGTTTGTCCCCGGTAGGTTTTCGCTATTGTATTTAATGTAAGGCTCCTATACTTGTTCGAATATTTCAATATTATTTTTTAACCTATATGTTATTTTTTCTAATGGAATACATTTATTCATTTAAATTTAGTAGTTTCTTCCTTTTAATTTGGTTATGTATTCCATTAATATTTAAAGACATATAGTTCAGCGTAGCCCTTTTATATTTTGTTTATCTTCTCTTTCTGTTTTTCCATCATTACCTTTCCTCCTTTTCCATTTCTGTTTTCTTATTTTCAACTCTTTATAAGACAACATTCCTACAACATCCAACATTTTCCTTATTCTCCTATTTCTATCTTATTTATCCCCAATCTCCCCTTCACCTCCTGAGTTGTCCTTTATCCCTTGTCGGACAACCACATCTCCCCTCTCCATTTGGATTTGCGAATCCACTCGCAAGCGTCAACTGATTTTGCAGTGACCGCTATTTCCCCCCTCCCCGCCTCCCCCAGAAAAGATTTCACTTTTCATATGTCACAAAGGTCACTCTTTTAATTCCCTCTTTATTCTCTCTATTCCATTACCTTCCCTTATTAATTCTTGTCTATACTATCTATATTTTCCTCTAAGTACAGATACATTCATGTATGCTCATTGTCTCTATTCACTCTTATACCTCTTTACCCGCATACATATCAATCGTGATCATTTTTACTCTCATTACCCGTCTTCATCCCTCAGTCTATTTTTGTCTTTACCCACATACATATCAATCGTGATCATTTTAACTCTCATTACCCGTCTTCCTCCCTCAGTCTATTTTTGTAATTGTTCTGCAAATTTTCGTGCTTCTTCTGGATCCGAGAATAGTCTGTTTTGTTGTCCTGGAATAAATATTTTCAATACCGCTGGATGCTTTAGTATAAATTTATACCCTTTCTTCCATAAAATCGCCTTTGCTGTATTGAACTCTTTTCTCTTCTTTAGGAGTTCAAAACTTATATCTGGATAAATGAAGATTTTTTGCCCTTTATACTCCAGTGGTTTGTTGCCCTCTCTTACTTTTTCCATTGTCTTCTCCAGTACCTTTTCTCTTGTAGTATATCTTAGGAATTTTACTACAATAGATCTTGGTTTTTGTTGTGGTTGTGGTTTAGAGGCCAATACTCTATGTGCCCTTTCTATTTCCATTTCTTGCTGTAGTTCTGGACATCCTAGGGTCTTAGGGATCCACTCTTTTATAAACTCCCTCATATTCTTGCCTTCTTCATCTTCCTTAAGGCCCACTATCTTTATGTTATTTCTTCTGTTATGGTTTTCCATTGTATCTATTTTTTGAGCTAGTAGTTCTTGTGTCTCTTTAGTTTTTTTATTAGATTTCTCCAATTTCTTTTTTAAGTCTTCTACCTCCATTTCTGCTGCTACTGCCCGCTCTTCCATCTTGTCCATTTTCTTTCCCATTTCTGTTAAGGTCATCTCCATTTTATTTATTTTCTCTTCTGTGTTGTTTATTCTTTTTCTTAAATCCTTAAATTCCTGTGTTTGCCATTCTTTAAATGACTCCATGTATCCTTTAATAAGAGCAAGTATATCCTTTACCTTGCCTTTCTTTTCTTCTTCTATTTCACTGTATTCTTTCTCTTCCTCTGCTTCTTCTTCTGGGTTGACCATCTGTTGTTTCTTTGGTGCCCTTTCCTCCTCTTCTTTCTTGTTTCTATTGTCTTCTGTGGTCTCTTCTTGCTGCAGGTGTTCTGCAGCTGTTGTTGCCGGCTGTGGAGATCGACTCCCCAGCTGGTCCCCCCTCCCGTCGGTGTGTTTTTTTTTCATGCGCATCGCGCATGCGCGGTTGCGCACTTTTACTCGGCTCAGCGAGCCATTTTTGTAGTCCATTATTTACCGACCTGAGGGAGCGGGTTTCTCTCTCCGCAGCGGGCCTCTTCGGACAGGTAAGGCCTTCACCTTTTTCCTCCTTTGTCTTCTCTTCCTCTCTTCTTACCGTTGCTTTCGATTTTTCTTTTTTTGTCGCCATCTTCTTTCCACCTTTATACTCACTTTTCTGTAACTTTTATTTCTGTGCCTTTGTGTTTTCTTTTGTTTTTCCCGACTTTTCTGGAGAGGGCTGGAGTTCACCGTCCGGCCACTTCTCCATCACGTGACTCCTCCCCCTCCTTTTTCCTTGATGCCAATACAGTTCTTTTAGCTTGTTCTGTTTTAAGTTGCCAGGCTAATATTTTGTGTTTTTTCTCCCAGTTTGTAATACTTTTGCTTTATTTTCATTATGTTCTTCTCCACCTTGTACGTTTGTAATGTTTCGTATTTTATTTTCTTGTCTGCCAATTCTTTCTTTTTCGTTATATTATCCCTTTTTACTAGTTCCTTTTCTGTATTTACTATCTCCCTTTCCAACTGCTCTATTTCCCGTTTGTAATCCTTTCTCATCTCAGTTACATAACTTATTATCTGCCCCCTATTGAAGGCTTTCATTGTGTTCCATAATATAAATTTGTCTTTCACTGATTCCATGTTTATTTCAAAATATGTTTTAATTTGGCGTTCAATAAACTCTCTAAATTCCTGCCTTTTAAGTAGCATGGAGTTTAACCTCCATCTATATGTTCTTGGTGGGATGTCCTCCAGTTCTATTACTAATAACAGGGGTGAATGATCAGATAGTAATCTCACTTTATATTCAGTTTTTCTAACTCTCCCTTGAATATGGGCCGACAACAAAAACATATCAATACTTGAGTATGTTTTATGCCTACTTGAATAATATGAATATTCCTTCTCTTTTGGGTGCTGCCTCCTCCATTAATCCATAAGTTTCATTTCCTGCATTGATTTAACCATACATTTGGCCACTTTATTCTTTTTGCTTGTCTTTTGTCCAGTTTTATCCAACATATATCTGAGGAAGAAAAAAAATTAGTGGATATCATCGTTATTGAATGAAGATCTACCGGGACTAATGCTTGAAGAGGGCGCACGAAATCAGTGAACCGGTGCAGACTTGAAAGGCCAACATGGCCTGTTTCTGCTCTGTAAATGGTTATATGGTTATATCATACATTAATTAATTTTGTAACACTATTCAAACACATATCAGACCACTCCTCCATGGAAATAGGAATAGATAAATCTTTCTCCCATTTATCCTTTATTTTAAATATATCCACTTTTTTCAGTAATAACAAATACATTTCTGAGACAAATCCCTTTAGTCTCCCCACTATCCATCTTTGATGCCACTTTCAGGGATTTATGTAGCTGTATTCCCAGATCCCTCTGATCTACTGCACTCCTTAGTGCCCGACCATTTACCATGCATGTCCTTTCCTGGTTTGCCCTTCCAAAATGAAACACCTCACACTTGTCTGGATTAAACTCTATCTGCAATTTTTCAGCCCATTGTATTGTACAATCAGTTTGATTACATTTTTTTAAAAAACATTTCTATTTTTTTATACATATATTTTCTTCACTACAGTTTTTTGGCATTACTGATAAGTAGAAATTCTGCCTAGCCTGCAGAAGGAAGAGTCTTATGGTATGTGATGTTGTGCATGCACTCTGACACTCTATCTGAACTTGGAATTTTGTTTCTGTGCTGTGGTGTTCTCTGGTCATATGATCTGCTGAGTTACTCCAGCAGCTCAGTGCTTGCTCCACCTCTTCTATCCCCCTTCCGCCAAAGTATTATCAACCTGAAACATTCATTCAGTTTCCTCTTCCACATATTCTGCCTGACCTCTGCCAGTCTCCTAGCATTTTTTGCTTTTTTATTATCTATTGGTCTATTTTATACTTCAGCCAACTCTGCCTTTGTATCTTTGCGATGGCTTTTATTTAATTTGAAGGCAGTGGTTTTTTGACCCAGGTTTCTCATTTGTAAACTGAAGTGAAATTCCATCATGTTAAAAAATATAGAATATAGAACGTTACAGCACAGTACAATGTCGTGATGACCTATATTTTTTTACTCTACAATCTAACCCTTCCTCCCTCACACCCATAATCCTCTATTTTACTTACATCCATGTGCCTGTCTAAGAGTCTTTTAAATGTCCCTATTGTTCCAGCCTCCACAACCACCACTGACAATGTATTCCAGACACCCACTATTCTCTGTGTAAAAAAACCTACCCTTGATGTCTCCCCTGAACCTTCCCTCCCTCACCAGATGTCATCTGGTATTTGCTACTGTCGCCCCAGGTAAAAAATGCTGGCTGTCCACCCTAGCTATGTCTCTAATAATGTTATAGACTTCTATTAAGTCACCTCTCGTCCTCCTTTGCTCCAAAGAGAAAAATCCTAGCTCCTCAAACCTTGCTTTAGAAGACACATTCTCCAATCCAGGCAACATTCTGGTAAATCTCCTCTGTACCCTCTCCAAAGCTTCCATATACTTCCTGTAATGAGGCGACCAGAACTGAATGCAATATTCCAAGTGTGGTCTAACCAAACTTTAGTGGAGCTGCAACATTAACTCACAGCTCTTGAACTCAATCCCCTGATTAATGAAGCCAGGCATACCATTGCCTACTTAACTACCCTATTAACCTTTGCGGCAATCTTGAGAAGTTGTGTTCATTCATCCCCTAAGGAAGAGGTTGTCAGTTAATCTTGCCTCATGATGTGCCCAGATCTGAGGATTTGTTTTCTGATTAGTTCCACAATGTACTATTTGGGAAATGCACTGAGTTCATTCTCAGTGTCACTTTGATGTGCTTAATCTGAATAAGGATTACAGACAACTCTGTTTTAAACCTTCCCTTCTAGCCCATTTTCATGTACAAACCTCCTTCCCCTCTATCAACTCCATCAACACTTCTCGCTGTCTCTGAAAAAGTAGGCAATGTGTTAAAAGACTCGTCCTATCCCAGCCACACTCTCCTCTGGCTGGGAATATTCATGAGGGTGAGATCTCCTGCACTTACCAGGTTCAAGGACCATCCCTGCCGATATTACTCCTGAAAGAATCCCACTCCAGTAAAATAATGTTGCCCTTGCTCTGTTCTGACTGATTTCTCTCAGTAACTCTGCAATCTGTACTATGTTTGACTTGCTGGATATCACACAGAACAGACCTTTTCACAAACTTGAACTTCACTCTCAATTCCCTTCTACCATCTCATGGTCACACTGTGGCACAGCAGGTCGGTCAGCTCCCTCATTGCACTGTAGACTCGGTTTCAGTCTGTCCTGGGTGGGCTCTGCTTCTTCCTCTCACTCCAGATGCTTGGTTTCCTCCCATTCCCCAAAGACATGCAGGACTAAAGGAAATAGGTTAAGGGTGAAAGGGGAAAAGTTTAGTGCAGAGAGTGGCAAGAGTATGGAATGAGCTGCCAGCTGAATTGGTGAATGTATGCTCAATTTTGACATTTAAGAACAAAATTGGATAGGTACATGGATGGGAAGGGAATGGTCAGTGAGACCAGTAAGAATACTGTAATAGTCGGGCAAAAATAATTAATTAATTAAGATGTACAGCCTAGTAACAGGGCCTCCGGCCCACAAGCCCATGCCAGTCAAAATCACCCAATTGACCTACAACCTCTGGTGTGTTTTGGAGGGTGGGAGGAAACTGGAGCACCTGGAGAAAACCCATGCAGACATGGGGAGAATGTACAAACTCCTTATAGTCAGTGTCGGATTCAAACCCCAGTCACTGGTGCTGTAACAGCTTTTCACTAACCACTACGCTAACTGTGCCACCCACATTAGAAGGCCTGAAGGGCCTGTTCATGTGCTGTAGTGTTTTGTAGTTCTATGATTGGCTGGTCAGCAAGAGAGATAGCAGATGCTATAAAACTGGAATGACTCACAAACCACCAGGGAGACTCAGCGGTTCAGGCACCTTCTGTGGAAGTCCATAGATAGTCAACGCTTTGGGCCAATGAACCCTTCGTCGGTAATTGCGAGAACTGGGCGGATTCCTGAATAAAGGAACGGGGAGAGCAAAGAGCACTGGATGGCAGGTGATGGGTGAACATGGGTGGGAGGGGGAATAAAATGGAAAAATAAAGCAGAAGATGATGGGGCCCTCCTCCTTTCACTCCTTTTGGACATTATTGCTTCTATGGACGCTGCCTGACCTGTGTTCCTTCAACATTTTGTGTGCTGCTCCAGGTCAGTAGGTGAAGCCCATTGTAAATTGCCACCAGAGTGCGGTGAGGAGTGGAATCTAGTGGGGAGTGGCTGATAACAGAGTGAGTAAAATTGAGATTGATGGAGAATGAATGTAAATGGGTCAGCATGAATAGTGGGCCAAAGGGCTTGTTTGGTGCATCTCTCTCTGACTGAAGAGCATGCCTTATGAGGATAGGTTGAATGAACATGGTCTTTTGTCCTAGGGGCAATGGAGGATGATAAAGAAGTATGAGATGATGAGGGGCATTAATCATGTAGAGCAGCTGAACAGAGTTAAACACTGAGGTCAGCAAAGTGGATAAAGTTGACAAGCTCATCATGGGTGCAGGAGGCAGCACCTATATAGTTGTCAATGTAGTGGAGGAAGAGTTGAGGAACCTTGCCTGTGTAGGTTTGTAGTATGCTTTTGAAAGTTGGCAGCAAAGTGGATAAAGCTGACAGGCTGTTTAACTCCCTTTGGTTTCTGTCTGTTCGTAGGATGGACTGGTTCCACTGCAACAAGTGCTATCAGAAGCCAGCGAGCGGCATCCATTTCAGTATCTCCAGTTGCCAGCACATCCTCTGCCATAAGTGCATTAGCCGAGGTAAGGGTGCTTAATGGGGCTCAATATCAGCCTTGGTGTAAGCTGTCTAAACCGGGATGAGTAGGGGGAGGGGATTGGGGTCTTCTCATCTTTGTGGTGTTACGTCATAGACCAGCAACAATAGAAATACTCCAAGACCATGGTATCTTTAAAACAATAATTTTTTTATTTAAAACTTAATAATATAATATCTTACTTAACCCAAAATATGCGCAAATCACACACACACACACACACACACACACACACACACACACAGACACACACACACACACACACACACACACACACACACACACACGTGCGTATGAATATGCAAACCATTGCAGTCTAGGCACATTCTGAAAAGACAAATTCAAAGTTCAGTCTTAGAAAGCTTGCGTTGAAACTCAGAACTTCTAGAACTGTTGATCAGAAGTAATTATGATTACTTCAAGTTATTAGACACCAAGTTATTAGACTTCTCAAAACTCACAAATTCTTGTTAAGTTGCTTTCAAATAAATATTTCTTCATATGAATGATTTGTCACAACTTCCCCCTTTCTTGTGTAGGGGTTATGAAGGTTGTGACCTCTATGATACTTTCACAGACTCAGGCAAGGGTCAGACAAAGTAATCATCAAAATGGTCATGATCCAGAGGCAAGAATAATCATGCTTTCTTTACCCAGACTTGGATCAGTCAGAAGTGACCTTTACAATGGCCACAGTAGCACTGTTCTCTTTTGACAAAGAGAAGCAGCTGAAGTGACCATCTTCCTTCATAGTCACTTTAATTCTGCCCCTAGATTACTCTGGTTTATGATCTGAAAGGCTGTTTTCAGGTGTCTTTAATTGCATGACTTTCTTGAGCAATACATAGTTTATCGGTTCATTTTTCCAAAACCACGACTCATTTATCAGATGAACAGGTGTCTCTTTGAGCAAACATTCCATTGTTTCATACTTTCAATGGAACAATAATAAGACTTTTATGGCTCTAAACTTGGGTGCCTTGGCATCTGCTTCAAAATGGTGTGTTCTGTGTGTTTTTCCCCTGTTTACAAACCCCAACAGTAACTCTATGAAATATATAAAAATACAGATAAAACAATAACATAAGCCTATAACAGTGGGGAGGAAGATGAGTCAAGGAAGCAATAAGAAATAGGTGCCACAAGAATTGTACCACCAGGTTCAGGAAGAGTTGCACCATCAGACTCTAAAACAATAAGCTCAGAGACTCATTTAAGAACTCTTACTTTGCACATTATTTATTATTGAATATTTGTTTTCTGCATTGCACAGTTTGTTTGCACTTCCTTCTTGTTTACATTTCTCTTTTTTGTTTACATATCTTTTCTTGAGTACAGTTTTTTTGTTCTACTGATAAGTAAAAATTGTGCCTGGCCCACAGGAAAAAGATTGTCAGGGTTATATGTACTCTCACAATAAATCTGAGCTTTGAGCTTTCAACTTTGGATCTTCACATGTTGAATGTTGTTGTAAAGGTGCATCGGGGAAGAGTAATCAAAACAAAAGATTATAGGATTGGGGAAGAGTGATCATAATGAAAGAGTGGCAAAGAGCAGCCATTCCCAGTGGGGCCCATGCAGCTCTCCTGGGTAGGACAGCATATTTAGTGTGGGAGGGGGGCAAAGGACTGAAATCCTTAAAAAGGATTTCCCAACTAAATGGCTGCCTCACAGGGAAGGAGGCCCATAAATGTTCCTGAAAGGTCTAAGTGGGGGGGGGGTATAGCCAAAGAAAGATTGAGAATAGCTGGCGAAGAGCACTGGGGAGGAGTGATCACAATGAAATAGTACTATTGAGTACATCTACAGGAAACACTGCTGTCCAAGAGTAGCAGCAATCATTAAAGACCCTCACCACCCAGCACACACTCTGTTCTCACTACTGCGATCAGGAAAGAGGTATAGGTGCCACAAGACTCACACCACCAGGTTTTTAAAAATTTTTAAAAAATTTTTCACACTATAAACCACATTGATGAAGATACATACATTTTCCTTTTCAAATATATAGTGTCGTTTTCTCCCCCCTCCATCTTCCCATCCCACCCTCCCTACCTCCCCTCCCATTCATTTAAAGTTCAGAATCTAAGATACATTAAACCCGTCAAACAATGTTGTCACTCAATAAAAATAAACAAGAAATTCCACTGAGTCAATTCTTTTCATTCTCTTCTTCTGTCATTTTAGGTGGTAGATGTCCCCGGTAGGTTTTCTCTATTGTGTTTCATGTATGGCTCCCATATTTGTTCAAATATTTCAATATTATGTCTTAAATTATGTTATTTTTTCTAATGGAATACATTTATTCATTTCTATATACCATTGTTGTATTCTCAAGTTATCTTCTAATTTCCAGGCTGACATAATACATTTTTTTGCTACAGCTAGGGCTATCCTAACAAATCTTTTTTGTGCACCATCCAAATCAAGTCCACATTCTTTGTTTTTTATGTTACTTAGGAGGAAGATCTCTGTGTTTTTTGGTATATTGCTTTTTGTGATTTTATTTAATATCTGGTTTAGATCTTCCCAAAATATTTTCACTCTCTCACATGTCCAGATTGCATGAATTGTTGTTCCCATTTCCTTTTTACAGCGAAAACATTTGTCAGATACTGTTGGGTCCCATTTATTTAACTTTTGAGGTGTAATATATAGCCTGTGTATCCAGTTATATTGTATCATACGTAACCTCGTATTTATTGTATTTCTCATAGTTCCTGAGCATAACTTCTCCCATGTTTCCTTCTTTATTTTTATGTTAAGATCTTGTTCCCATTTTTGTTTAGTTTTACCATTTGTTTCCTCATTCTCCTTTCCTTGCAGTTTAATATACATATTTGTTATAAATTTTTTGATTATCATTGTGTCTGTAATCACATATTCAAAATTACTTCCCTCTGGTAAACTCAGACTGCTTCCCAATTTGTCCTTCAAGTAGGATTTCAGTTGGTAGTATGCCAACACTGTATCGTGAGTTATATTATATTTATCCTTCATTTGTTCAAAGGATAATAATTTATTTCCTGAAAAGCAATTTTCTATTCTTTTGATCCCTTTTTTCTCCCATTCTCCAAAGGAAAGGTTATCTATTGTAAAAGGGATTAACTGATTTTGCGTCAGTAATAGTTTTGGTAGTTGGTAATTTGTTTTATTCCTTTTGACATGAATCTTCTTCCAAATATTGGGCAGATGATGTAATACTGGAGAATTCCTACGTTGTACCAATTTTTCATCCCATTTATATAATATATGTTCGGGTGTCTTCTCCCCTATTTTATCTAGTTCTAATCTAGTCCGATCTGGCTTTTCCCTTGTTTGATAAAAATCTGATAGATATCTTAATTGTGCGGCTCTATAATAATTTTTAAAGTTTGGCAGTTGTAAGCCTCCTTGTTTATACCATTCTGTTAATTTATCTAGTGCTATCCTCGGTTTCCCCCCTTTCCATAAAAATTTCCTTATTATTTTCTTTAACTCATTGAAGAATTTCTCTGTCAAATGTATTGGCAATGCCTGAAATAGGTATTGTATCCTTGGGAAAATGTTCATTTTAATACAGTTTATCCTTCCTATTAATGTTAGTGGTAAATCTTTCCAATGCTCTAAATCGCCCTGTAATGTTTTCATTAGTGGATAATAATTGAGTTTATATAGATGGCCGAGATTTTTACTTATTTTTATACCTAGGTATCTTATTGCTTGCATTTGCCATCTGAATGGTGATTCCTTCTTAAATTTTGAGAAATCCGCATTATTCATTGGCATTGCTTCACTTTTATTTACGTTAATCTTATAACCCGACACTTCTCCTTATTCCTTCAGTTTCTTATATAATTCTTTTATTGATAGTTCGGGTTCTGTTAAGTATACTATAACATCGTCCGCAAATAGACTGATTTTATATTCCTTATCTTTTATTTTTATCCCTTTTATATTATTTTCTGTTCTTATCAATTCTGCTAGTGGTTCTATAGCTAACGCGAACAATAAGGGTGATAGTGGGCATCCCTGCCTTGTTGGTCTGCTTAAATTAAATTGCTTTGATGTATATCCATTTACTGTCACTTTCGCCAATGGCCCCTTATATAATGCTTTAATCCAATTAATATACTTCTCTGGTAAACTGAATTTTTGCAATACTTTGAATAGATAATTCCATTCTACTCTGTCAAAGGCCTTCTCTATGTCTAAAGCAACTGCTACTGTTGGCGCTTTACTCCCTTCTACTGCATGAATTAAGTTAATAAATTTACAAATATTGTCTGTTGTCTGTCTTTTTTTAATAAATCCAGTTTGGTCTAGATTTACCATTTTAGGTACATAATCTGCTAATCTGTTTGCTAATAGTTTAGCTATTATCTTATAATCTGTGTTAAGTAATGATATTGGTCTATATGACACTGGTGCGAGTGGATCTTTCCCTTGCTTTGGTATTACTGTAATTATTGCTGTTTTACATGAATCTGGTAAGCTTTGTGTTTCATCAATCTGGTTGATTACATCCAGGAGGGGCAGCATTAATAAGTCTTTAAATGTTTTGTAGAATTCTATTGGAAATCCATCCTCTCCTGGTGTCTTATTATTTGGTAATTTTTAAATTATCTCTTGTATTTCTACTGTTCCAAATGGTTCTGTTAATTTGTTTTGTTCCTCTATTTGTAGTTTTGGTAGTTCAATTTTAGTCAAAAATTCATCTATTTTCCCTTCTTTCCCTTCGTTTTCAGTTCGGTATAATTGTTCATAGAATTCTCTAAAGTTTTCCTTAATTTCTTTTGGATTATATGTAATTTGTTTGTCTTTTTTCCTTGATGCCAATACCATTTTCTTAGCTTGTTCTGTCTTAAGCTGCCATGCTAGGATTTTGTGCGTTTTTTCACCTAGTTCATAATATTTCTGTTTTGTCTTCATTATGTTCTTCTCCACCTTATATGTTTGTAGTGTTTCATATTTTATTTTTTTATCTGCCAATTCTCTTCTTTTAGTTGTATCTTCCTTCATTGCTAATTATTTTTCTATATTTACTATTTCCCTTTCCAACTGCTCTGTTTCCTGATTGTAGTCCTTCTTCATCTTGGTTACATAACTTATTATTTGCCCTCTAATGAATGCTTTCATTGCATCCCATAGTATAAACTTATCTTTCACTGATTCTGTATTTATTTCAAAGTACATTTTAATTTGTCTTTCAATGAATTCTCTAAAATCCTGCCTTTTAAGTAGCATGGAGTTTAATCTCCATCTATACATTCTTGGAGGGATGTCTTCTAACTCTATTGTCAATATCAAGGGTGAATGGTCCGATAATATTCTAGCTTTATATTCTGTTTTTCTTACTCTATCTTGCATACGAGCTGATAACAGCAATAAATCTATTCTTGAATATGTTTTATGTCTATCCGAATAATATGAATATTCCTTTTCCTTTGGGTGTAGTTTCCTCCATATATCCAAAAGTTGCATTTCTTGCATCGATTTAATTATAAATTTGGTTACTTTGTTCTTTCTGTTAATTTCTTTCCCAGTTTTGTCCATATTTGAATCCAAATTCAGGTTGAAATCCCCTCCTATTAATATGTTCCCTTGCGTATCTGCTATCTTCAAAAAAATATCTTGCATAAACTTTTGATCTTCTTCGTTAGGTGAATATACATTGAGTAGATTCCAAAACTCTGAATATATCTGACATTTTATCATTACATATCTCCCTGCTGGATCTATTATTTCCTCTTCTATTTTAATTGGTACATTTTTACTGATTAATATAGCTATTCCTCTAGCTTTTGAATTATATGACGCTGCTGTTACATGTCCTACCCAATCTCTCTTTAATTTCTTGTGCTCCATTTCAGTTAAATGTGTTTCTTGCACGAATGCTATATCAATTTTTTCTTTTTTCAGTAAATTTAGCAGTTTCTTCCTTTTGATTTGGTTATGTTTTCCGTTAATATTTTAAGTCATATAGTTCAACATAGCCATTTCATACTTTGTTTATCTTTCCTTTCCGTTTCCTCATCATCACCTTTCCTTCTTATCCATTTCTGCTTGTTTTGAACACTTTATAAGACAACATTTCTAAAACATCAAACATTTCCCTTATTCTCCTATCTAAAATTTCTTTATACCCACTATCCCCTCCCCTTCCTGAGTTGCCCTTTATCTCTTGTCGGGCAACCACATCTCCCCTCTCCATTTGGATTTGCGAATTCACTCACAAGCGTCAACTGATTTTGCAGTGACCGTAACTCCTCCCCACCCAGCCCCCCCGAAAAAGATTTCAATTTTCATATATAACAAACGTCACTCTTTTAATTCCCTCCTTATTCCCTCTATTCCCTTTCATTCCCTTATTAATTCTTATCTATACTCTATATATTTTCCTCTAAATACGGATACACTCATGTATATACATACACACCCATATATATATATATATATATATATATATATATATATCTTTGGCTTGGCTTCGCGGACGAAGATTTATGGAGGGGGTAAATGTCCACGTCAGCTGCAGGCTCGTTTGTGGCTGACAAGTCCGATGCGGGATAGGCTGACACGGTTGCAGCGGTTGCAGGGGAAAATTGGTTGGTTGGGGTTGGGTGTTGGGTTTTTCCTCCTTTTCCTTTTGTCAGTGAGGTGGGCTCTGTGGTCTTCTTCAAAGGAGGTTGCTGCCCGCCGAACTGTGAGGCGCCAAGATACACGGTTTGAGGCGATATCAGCCCACTGTCGGTGGTCAATGTGGCAGGCACCAAGAGATTTCTTTAGGCAGTCCTTGTACCTTTTCTTTGGAGCACCTCTGTCACGGTGGCCAGTGGAGAGCTCGCCATATAACACGATCTTGGGAAGGCGATGGTCCTCCATTCTGGAGACGTGACCCACCCAGCGCATATACACCCATATGCACACATTCATATAGTTTGTGGTCATTTTTACTCTCATTACATGTCTTCATCTCTCTGCTTGTTTTGTAGTTGTTCTGGAAATTTTCGTGCTTCCTCTGGATCCGAGAATAGTCTGTTTTGTTTCCCTGGAATAACTATTTTAAGTACCGTTGGGTACTTTAACATAAATTTATATCCTTTTTTCCATAAGATCGTTTTTGCTGTATTGAACTCCTTCCTCTTCTTCAGGAGTTCAAAACTTATGTCTGGATAGAAAAAAAAATTTTGACCTTTGTTTTCCAGTGGCTTTTTGTCTTCTCTTATTTTATTCATTGCTTTCTCCAATATATTTTCTCTTGTTGTATATCTTAAAACTTTTACTAAAATGGATCTTGGTTTTTGCTGCGGTTGTGGTTTCGGGGCTAATGTTCTATGTGCCCTCTCTATTTCCATTTCTTCCTGTAATTCTGGTCTTCCTAGGACCCTGGGGATCCAGTCTTTTATAAATTCTCTCATATTCTTACTTTCTTCATCTTCCTTAAGGCCCACTATCTTTATATTATTTCTTCTATTATAGTTTTTCATTATATCTATCTTCTGAGCTAACAGCTCATGTGCCTCTTTAACTTTTTTATTAGATTCTTCTAATTTCTCTTTTAAGTCTCTACTTCCATTTCTACGATTATTTCTCGTTCTTCCACATTTTCCACTCTTTTTCCTATCTCTGATATGACCATTTCTATTTTATTCATTTTTTCTTCTGCATTCTTAATTCTTCTTTTTATCTCATTAAATTCTTGTAATTGCCATTCTTTCACTGATTACATATATTCTTTAAAAAAAGATATATCCATTGTCTTGCCTTTCTCTTCTTCTTCTGTTTCTTTCTGTTCTTCTTCTTCTTCCTCTGGGTTGACCATCTGTTGTTTCCTTGTTTTCTTTTTACCCTCTTCTTTCTTGTTGTCATTATTTTCTGTGTTCTGCACCTGCTGCTACGTTGCGGGTGTCTCTCTCAGCTGTGGAGATCGACTCCGCAGCTGTTCCCCCCCTCCCGTCACTGTGTTTTTCTTTATGAGCATCGTGCATGCGCGACTCCTCGCGCATGCGCGGTTCCGCACTTTTACTTGGCTCTACGAGCTATTTTTGTAGTCCCGAGCCCAGGACTTCTACTGACTTGAGGGAACGGGCTTCTCTCTCCGCGGCGGGCCTCCTCGGACAGGTAAAGCCTTCACCTTCTTCTTCCGACGTTCTTTCATCTTCTCTTCTTCCCGTTGTTTTCGACTTTTCTCTCTTCGCTGCCATTTTCTTCTCACCTTTATTTTTACTTTGTTTTAATTTTTACTCTTGTACCTTTGTGTTTTGTGTGTTTTTTTTCCACTTTTCCGGAGAGTGCTGGAATTCCCTGACCGGCCACTACTCCATCACGTGACTCCACCAGTTTGCTGATCAGTTTTGAGGGGATTATGGTGTTGAATGCTGAACTGTAGTCATTGAAGACCCCTTTCCTCCTGCACACAGCATCTTTCAGCTGCTCCCACTGGGAAAGAGATGCAAGAATATCAGAGCCAACAACACCAAGCTGAGGAACAGCTTCTTCCCATGGGCAATGAGACTGCTGAATGACTAAAGGAACTGCTCAACCTGACCATCTGAGACTTCTATTCATGAAACAATATTAATTAATTTATTTGTATCTCTGAATACTTGTCCTGCATACGTATTATTTGTCTGTATGTTTTGTGTATAGTTTTGCATCTCTGTGTTTTGCACTAAGGATAAGAGAATGCTGTTTTGTTGTGTTGTACTTGTGCAGTTAGATGACAGTAAGATGGCTTGGCTTGGCTTCTGGAAGTGAGGAAATCCAAGATCTAATGGCACAGTGGGGTGTTGAGTCCCAGGTTTTAGAGTTTGTTAATCTATTTTGAGGGGATGATGGTGTTAAGGCGGGACGGTTGGTGTAGTGGTTAGTGCAGCACCTTTACAGTGCCAGCAATCGGGACCTGGGTTCCAATTCACATTATCTGTTAGGAGTTCGTATGTTCTCCCTGGTCTGCTTGGGTTTTCCCCGGGGCTCCTGTTTCCTCCCACAGTTCAAAACGTACCGGGGGTGTAGGTAAATTGGGTGTAAATTGTGTGGCATAGTCTTATGGGCCAAAATGCTGTATATCTAAATTTAAAATAAAAAAAATACATTAAAAATGTAAATGTGCACAATAAAGAGCATCCTAATATATGCACCTTTGCTGTCCAGGTGGTTCTTTGTTCTGGTGGTCATATTGGGTGTAGCTCATTTAACTCATCTGCGAGTGAAGCTTAGCTGTCTCCTTGTAACAGGTTATATAATTTAGACCCTTTGTTGTTTCCATTCTCATTGGGAATCTTCAGTTCGCCCAGAAGATGGTTTTCCTTAGATTGTCCCTTCTCCTTGCGTAGTGTTCTGGATATCTAGACTTAAATGTGGCCCTCAGCAGATTTTGGATTTCATTGTTCATCCAGGGCTTCTGGTTGGGAAAAAGCCTGAGCAATTTGGTGGGGACATACTCATTCACAGCTGTATTTATAAAGTCCACTGCTGCAGCCCTGGTGTAATCATTCAGATCCTTCTTGAACACTGCTCAATCCATTGACTCGAGACAGTCCTGTAACCATTCTTCAGCCTCCTGAAATCAACCTGGTTGTTATGATCTCTGTGGAACCTCTCATTTTAGAATCTGTGTGCATACAGGAAGAAGGAGCACTGTCAGAGTGGCATAGAACATTGGGGAGGAGTAATTACAATGAAAGCGTGGCCTAGAGTATTGGGGAAGAGCGATCACGATGAAAGAGTGGCACAGAGCATCAGAGAAGAGTGATCACTATGAAAGAGTGACAGAGCATTGGGGAAGAGCAATCATGATGAAAGAGTGACATACAGCATAGTAGTAAAGCAAACATGATGAAAGATAGGAATATAATGGCAGGAAAGTGAAACAACAAAAGAATGGGAGGAGCAATCATATCAAGTCTGAGAGTGATGTTGGTTTCTAATGCTGACCTTCATAGTAGTCGATGAAGTTGAAGATTTGTTCTCCCACCATAACTGCCCTCTCCTCTGCACATCCAACACTGACTCTATCGCCCTTGCAAAGTTTGACTCCATTTTTTGTCTCCAGTCCCAGTGAAACCCTCACAAGAGAGGTTACTTTCCGAGCAGCTGGTCTCTAAATTGGTCTCCAGCTCCAGCATGAGGACTGAAACGGCTGTCATTGGGGTTATGGATGACATTCCCAGTGAGTTCCATGCCAGTCAACTCCCTCCAAACTGTCTGCATGTCAGTGAGCAGATAGCAGCATCCCCCCTTTGAACTTTCTTCCCCATGTCCAGCTCACTGGAGCAACTTCTAATCCAGATTAAACTTGTTTTTTCAATACTCCACACATCCATTTTAACTCCCTCCCAGATTCTGCCCTCTCAACCGCACACTGAGAGTGTAATTCATAGCAGCTGATGAACCCACCAACCTGCATGTCTTTGGGACGTGGGAAGACCCCGGAGCACCTAGGGGTGCTTCAACCCACCTGGTCAGGAGGCATTTCGTGCTGGAGATGGGGTTCGAACAGGAGTCTCCCCTGCTGTGAGACAGTGGCTCCAATCATTGAGCCATCATGCCTCTGTGGAGAGAGAAACAGAATGAGTGTTTCACAGAACAGACCTTTCGGTCTACAGTGTTGTGCCAACCCCTATAAACCTACTGCATAACAATCTCCCTTCTCTAACCCACACCCATATCCGTGTGTTTTCCTTATATCTATAAGTCTATCTAAAGATTGTGTCCCTATTGTACCAGCCTCCACCACCACTCCCGGCAATGCATTTCAGGTACCCGCCATTCTCTGTGTAAAAATCTTACCTCTGACAGTTTTCTTCCGCTTACCTTAAAGTGATGTCTCTGGTATTTGGTATTGTTGCCCCAATAAAAGGGTGCTGGCTGTTGTACTCTAGCCATGCCCCTCATAATATTAAGCCCCTCTATTGTCGTTTCTCATCCTTCATCTCTTCAGAGAGAAAAACCCTAGCTTCATAAAAGATATTTTCGCTAATCCAGGCAACATCCTGGTCAAACTCTCCTGCACCCTCTCTAAAGCTTCTGCATTCTTCCTATAATCAGATAACCAGAACTGAATGCAATGCTCTGGGGTCAGACCAGAGTTTTATAAACTTGCCTCTCGTCTCTTGATCTCAATCTCCTGAGTAATGAAGGCAGCATACCCTAACAACTTGTGCGGCAACCTTGAGGGATCCACTGATTCCTCTGTTCCTCCATGTGGTTAAGAATCCTGCCGTTAATCATGTTCACTGCCTTCAAGTTTGACCTTCTAGAGGAGGAGTCACATGATAGAATGGTAGGAGAAAACTAGCCCTCCAGAAAGGAAGAAAAAAAGTGAAGGAAACACAAAGCTCAAGAAACACAAAACACAACAAATAAAAGATAAAGGTGTGGAGAAAAGAAAGAAAATGGCACCTAAGAAAGAAAAACCAAAAACAATGGGAAAAAAAAGAAGGAAAGACACCAGAAGAGAAAGGAGAAGGCCTTACATGCATGAAGAAGCAGGGACCCGCCATGGACAGAGGAGCCCACTCCCCGAGGTTAGTGGAGACCTCCCAACCACGGGACTGCAAAAATGGCTCACTGAGCCAAACAGAGGTGCGCACAACAAGGAAAAGGAGAACAACGACAGGAGGGGGGCCCAGCTGTGGAGTGAACCTACACAGCATGAGCAGCTGAGAGATGCCCGACAACAGGGCTCTTAGCTGGAAGAAGAGGAAAGCAACAGGAAAGGGAGTGATGAGAAAGAAAAACAGCAGCAGGAGGCCCAAGAGATAACTAGCCCAGAAGAAGAGAACCAACATCAAGAAGCCATGAAAAAAAACACCCAACAAACTGAGACAAGCAGTTCAACAAGAAAGTCAGAAGAAACACAGATACAAGGAAGAGAAGTAGAAGACACAAACCCAAGAGCAGACACAGAAGAAGAAGGAGAACACCAAGCTCTGCACAGAGGAATAGACGGTAAAATGAATGGACAGTACATAGATAAAAATTTATTTCAAGAACAAATGAAAGCATTAAAAGAATGGTTGACACTAGAATTTAGTGAAATGAAAAGAAAAATGAAAAGTACAGAAGAAAAAGTAAGTAGGATAGAGCTGGTCATAACAGATGTAGGGAAAGGATTAGAAAATGTGGAAGAATGTGTAATGGCTGTAGAAATGGAAGTGGACGACTTAAAAAGAAAATTGGAAGAAAGTGACAAAAAAGTTAAAGAAACACAAGAGTTGTTAGCTCAGAAGTTGGATATAATGAAAACTATAGTAGGCGAAACAATATAAAGATAGTGGGCTTACTGCACAACAGGAAGATGAAGAAGGCAAAGATATGAAAGAATTAATAAAAGAATGGATCCCAAAAGTCCTGGGAATGCCATAAATTCAGGAAGGAATGGAAATAGAAAGGGCACACAGAACAATAGCCCTGAAACCAGTCACAACAAAAACCAAGATCCGTTTTAGTAAAATTTCTGAGATACACAAGAGAAAATATATTGGAGAAGGTGATGAATAAATTTAGAGAAGACAAAAAACCTTGCAGTACAAAGGTCAAAAAAAATTTTTCTACCCAGATATAAGTTTTGAACTCCTGAAGAAGAGGAAGGAGTTTAACACAGCAAAATCGATCCTATGGAAAAAAGGCAATAAATTTATGTTAAGCTCCAACGGTGCTTAAAATAGTTATCCCGGGGAAGCAAAACAGATTATTCTCAGATCCGGAGAAAGCACGAGAATTTGCAGAATGCCTGCAGGACAGAAAGAGAAATAAAGAGATGTAACAAGAAAGAAGAACAACGACAAACTACATATAAAGATGTAAAAATAATGTATAAGTAAGAACTAAAGAAGGGAAGAAAAGGGAAGTAAGGGAGAAGGGGGGAAAAAGAAGAAAAGAGGGAGAGCTTTGTTTTAATGTGAAGATAAAAGTCTTTTCTGGGGGGGGGGGGTTGGGTGGGAGAGAATAATAGTCATTGATGGCCTTGTTGAACTATATGACTATAAATATTAATGGAATACATAACCAAATCAAAAGGAAGAGGCTATTAAATTTACTGAAAAAAGAAAAAAATAGACATAGCATTTGTGCAGGAAACGCATCTAACTGAAGTGGAACATAATAAATTAAGGAGAGACTGGGTAGGGCACATAACGGCAGCATCATATAATTCAAAAACCAGAGGTGTAACTATATTAAGCAATAAAAATATACCAATCAAAATAGAGGAGGAAATAATAGATCCAGCAGGGAGGTATGTAATGATAAAGTGTCAGATATATTCAGAATTCTGGAACTTGCTCAATATATATGCACCTAATGAAGAGGATCAAAAGTTTATGCAAGATATCTTTTTGAAGATTGTAGATACACATGGTAATATACTGATAGGAGGGGACTTTAACCTTAATTTGGACTCAAAGATGGATAAAACTGGACAAAACACCAGCAGAAACAACAAAGTAGCCAAATTTATGGTTAAATCAATGCAGGAAATGCAACTTTTGGATATATGGAGGAGGCAACACCCAACGGAGAAGGAATACTCATATTACTTGAGTAGACATAAAACATATTCATGGATTGACCTGTTCCTGTTGTCAGCCCATATCCAAGGGAGAGTTAGGAAAACGGAATATAATGCTAGAATGTTATCTGATCACGCACCTCTGTTATTAGCAATAGAACTGGAGGACATCCCACCAAGAACATATAGATGGAGATTAAACTCCATGCTACTTAAAAGACAAGAATTTAGAGAATTTATTGAGCACCAAATTAAAATGTAATTTGAAATAAATACGGAATCTGTGAAAGACAAATTTATATTATGGGATGCAATGAAAGCATCCCATAAGTTATGTAACTAAGATGAAAAAGGACTACAATCGGGAAATAGAACAGTTGGAAAGGGAGATAGTAAGCACAGAAAAAGAACTAACAACAAGGGAATATACAACAAAAGAAGAGAATTGGCGGACAAAATGATAAAGTACGAAACCTTACAAACGTATAATGTGGAGAAGAACATAATGAAAATAAAGCAGGAGTATTATGAGCTAGGAGAAAAAATGCACAAAATACTAGCCTGGCAGCTTAAAACAGAACAAGCTTAAAGAACTCTATTGGCATCAAGGAAAAAGGAGAATCAAATTACATATAACCCAACATAGATCATTGAAAACTTCAAGGAATTCTACAAGTAATTATGCCGAACTAAGAACAAAGGGAAAGAAGACAAAATAGATGAGTTTCTAGCTAAAATTGAACTACTGAAATTGCAAGAAGAGGAGCAAAACAAATTGATAAAACCATTTGAAATAGAGGAAATACAGGATACATTAAAAAGATACTGAACAATAAAACACCTGGAGAGGATGGACTCCCAATAGAATTCTATATAACATTTAAAGAGTTATTAATTCCTCCTCTCCTGGAAGTAATGAACCAGATAGAAGAAACACAAAACTTGCCAGATTCATGTAAAAGAGCAATAATTACAGTAATACCAAAGATGGGGAAAGATCCACTAAGTTTGACCTTCTAAAGTGGATCACTTCCACATTTAATGATGTAGTCAGTTCAGAGGTCTTTTGACAGAACTGGAAAAGAAAGAACATTAGTCCATGTCAACTACCAACCATTCATTTACACCCATCTTACACCAATCCTGCTGTCCTCTCCCCATCTTCCTGTCATTCCCCCCCCCCCACCCCAGCTCACACAGGAAGTCAATCAATCCACTAACCTGCATGGGATCTTTGGGGTGCGGGTGTGAACTGTTGTCACAGGAAAGGTGAAGGGAGGGATAGTAGGATGAGACCAAAGAGTTTGGAAGCTTCTTTGTCCATACAGAATACTGTTAATCATACTGCAGCAGAGAGCATGGGAACAGGCCCTGCAGTCCGTAACATCTGCGGAGAACACCTTGCCTAAATTAATTAAAAATACCCAGCAGGACAGACTCAGGAAGCAGAGAAAAACCAAGCCAAGTAGTGGTGGGTGACTGAACTGGTTCTGACAGGACAAAGAGCGATACAGACACAGGAACAGGCCCTTGAACCTGATACATATCCCTCCTTCCCCTTCACATTCAGGGAGCCTCTTAATTTCGTGTGTGCGCGCGTGCACGTCTGTATCTGTTCCTATGTGTGTGCGCATGCGTGACTGTGTGTCTGACCCCATGTGTGTGTATCTGTATGTGTGTCCCTATGTGTGCGTGTGTGGAGAGCATATGTGTCTGTGTTCCTATGTGAATAGGTGTGCGCACGCGCACATGCATGTGTCCCTGTGTGGGTGTGGGAGTGTGTGTGTGTGTGTGTGTGTGTGTGTGTGTGAGTGTGTGTGTGTGTGAGTGTGTGTGTGAGACTGTGTGTCAGATCTCTCTGTGACCAGCCTGCTTTCCCTCACACGTGGTGCTCCGGTTTTCTTCCACATCCTACTGTGCAGGTTGGTACGTTAATCGGCTGCTGTGAATTAGTCCCTCTCAGTGTGTGTTGGGTGAGGGGGAGAAATGTTGGGGGTATTGACAGAAATGTGGGAAGAATGAGGAGGATCTGGTTAAATGTATGGCTAACAGTCAGCATGGTCTGGGTGGGGTGAAGAGCCTGTTTATATGCTGGGTGACTGTATGAAAGAGCGAATTACATGAAGTTGGAGAACTCTGAAGGTTCAGTAGCTGGCGTCCCTCTTCTGTTCAGATTGAGGGTGTATTAACTATTCCCCTGGAAGGTGTTCCAAGATGAATTGTTCCAAATACCAAGATTCAGTCAAAAGCTTTGTTTTGCATGCTATGAAGGTAAAAGTAACCCTTACTTAAGTACAACAGTAGTGCAGAAATAAAACAAAAGAGCAGAGTGCAGTGTCACAGGGTGTTAAGGATTGTGCTGAGGTGGAATATGTGAGGTAAGAGATCATCCTTTACTAATGAGGTCCATTAAAGAGATTGATAACAGCAGGAAAGAATCTGTCCTTGAATATGGAGATTTATCCTTTTGAAATTTGTGTATCTATCCTATAAAAAGGGAGTGTGTTTGTGGTGGAGATGGGTTCTTTAATAGGGGGGAATGGTTGGCATAGTGGTTAGCACAATGTCTTTACAGTGCCAGCAATTGGGTCCGGGTTTTGAATCCCACACTGTCTGTAAGGAGCTTGTACATTCTCCTCATGTCTGCTTGGGTTTTCCCCGGGGGCTTCGGTTTCCTCCCACCATTCAAAATGTACCGGGTGTGTAGGTTAATTGGGTGTAAATTGGGCAGCATGGGCTCATGGGCCAAAATGGCCCGTTACCGCTCTGTATGTCTAAATTTATGTTGGCAGCTTTCCTGAGGCAGACGGAGTGGATGGAGGGCAGATTAGTTTTAGGACACTGGAAAACTGGAGCAACACACACAAAATGCTGGAGGAACTGAAAGGGTCAGGCATCATCCACAGAAGGCAATAGACAATTGCAATTTCAGGCTTAAAAGCCTTCATCATGACTGGCAAGAGAGAGACCAAAAGTCAAAATAAAGGGGTTGGGGAGATGGAAGGTGATAGGTGAACAGCTGTGGGAGGGAGAAGACAGAAATGTGAAAAAAGGAAGTGATTGGAGGAAGAGGCAGAGAGTTGAGGATGATGCAGTTCAAGAGGAGATCAGGGAAAGAAAGGAAGGAGATGGAGAGCTAGAGGAAGGAAGATGTGGGTGACAGGGAGATAGAGAGGGAAGGGGAGGAGAAAGAGGAGGAATTGGGCATGAGGCATCATAGGAAGCAAGGGGGAGGTCACCGTAAATTGAAGGTCGATGTTGATGCCATCTGGTTGGAGATTGCCAAGTTGGTCTGTGTGAAGCCTTGAGTTGTATTCACAACTCTCTGCAGTTTCTTGGGATCTTGGGTGGAGCAAATCCCGTCCCACGCAATGACACATCTGGAGAGGAGATTTTCCATGGTGCACCTGTAAAAATGAGGATTTTACATCCATGGTTCTGTCATGGAGAGCATAAAGTTCCTTGGTAAGTATGTTACGCACGATCTAACTTGTACCCACAACACCACCTCATTAGTCAGGAGATGGAGCAGCATCGATACTTCTGAGGAGGTTAAGGAGGGCAAGGCAACCAGCCCTCATCTTGACAACGTTTCACAGGAGCACAATTGAGAATGTCCTGTCTGGCTGCATCATTGCGTGGGACAATAGGTGCAAAGCAGAATAGGTGCAATACAGAAGATTATCAAAATGGCCAGGGAGATCACTGTCATCTCACTTTCCTTTAGTCCCTTATATAATGCTTTAATCTAATTAATATATTTCTCTGGTAGGTTGAACCTCTGTATTACTTTGAATAAATAATTCCATTCTACCTTGTCAATTGCTTTCTCTGCGTCTATAGCAACAGCCACTATTGGCGTCTTATTTCCTTGTACTGCATGAACTTACAGATATTGACTGTTGTTTGTCTTTTCTTAATAAATCCAGTTTCATCTAGTTTTAGTAATTTTGGTACACAGTCGGCCAATCTGTTTGCTAATAGTTTTGCTATTATCTTATAATCTGAGTTAAGTTGAGATATTGGTCTATACGATGCTGGTGTTAATGGATCTTTCCACGTCTTTGGTATTACTGTAATTATTGCTCTTTTACATGAATCTGGCATGTTTTGTGTCTCTTCATTCTGGTTCATTACTTCCAGGAGAGGAGGAATTAATAACTCTTTAAATGTTATATAGAATTCTATTGGGAGTCCGTCCTCTCCAGGCATTTTATTGTTCAGTAGCTTTTTTAATATATACTGTATTTCCTCTATTTCAAATGGTTTTATCAATTTGTTTTGCTCCTCTTCTTGCAATTTCGGTAGTTCAATTTTAGCAAGAAACTCATCTATTTTGTCTTCTTTCCTTTCGTTCTCAGTTTGGTATAATTACTCATAGAATTCCTTGAAGTTTTCATTGATCTCTGTTGGGTTTTATGTAATTTGTTTCTCCTTTCTCCTTGATGCCAATACTGTTCTTTTAGATTGTTCTGTTTTAAGCTGCCAGGCTAGTATTTTGTGCGTTTTTTTCTCCTAGTTCATAATACTTCTGCTTTGTCTTCATTATGTTCTTCTCCACCTTATACATTTGTAGTGTTTCGTATTTTATTTTTCTGTCCACCAATTCTTTTCATTTTGTTGTATCTTCCCTTGTTGCTAGTTCTTTTTCTGTGCTTACTATCTCCCTTTCCAACTGTTCTATTTCCCGATTGTAGTCCTTTTTCATCTTAGTTACATAACTTATTATCTGCCCTCTAATGAAGGCTTTAATTGCATCCCATAATATAAATTTGTCTTTCACAGATTCCGTATTTATTTCAAAGTACATTTTAATTTGGTCCTCAATAAATTCTCTAAATTCCTGTCTTTTAAGTAGTATGGAGTTTAATCTCCATCTATATGTTCTTGGTGGGATGTCCTCCAGCTCTATTGCTAATAACAGGGGTGAGTGATCAGATAACATTCTAGCTTTATATTCCGTTTTCCTAACTCTCCCTTGGATATGAGCTGACAACAGGAACAGGTCAATCCATGAATATGTTTTATGTCTACTCAAGTAATATGAGTATTCCTTCTCCTTTGGGTGTTGCCTCCTCCATATATCCAAAAGTTGCATTTCCTGCATTGATTTAACCATAAATTTGGCTACTTTGTTGTTTCTGCTGGTGTTTTGTCCAGTTTTATCCATCTTTGAATCCAAATTAAGGTTAAAGTGCCCTCCTTTCAATATATTCCCCTGCGTATCTACAATCTTCAAAAAGATATCTTGCATAAACTTTTGATCCTCTTCATTAGGTGCATATACATTGAGCAAATTCCAAAATTCTGAATATATTTGACACTTTATCATTACATACCTCTCTGTTGAATCTATTATTTCCTCCTCTATTTTGATTGGTACATTTTTATTGATTAATATAGCTACACCTCTGTCTTTTGAATTATATGATGCTGCCGTTATGTGTCCTACCCAGTTTCCTTAATTTATTATGATCTACTTCAGTTAGATGCGTTTCCTGCAAAAAATGCTATATCTATTTTTTCTTTTTTCAGTAAATTTAATAGCCTCTTCCTTTTGATTTGGTTATGTATTCCATTAATATTTATAGTCATATTGTTCAACATGGCCATTTCATACTTGGTTTACATCTCATTTCCGCTTCCTCACCACCACCTTTCCCCTTTTCCCCATTTCCATTTCTCAGTTTTTTTTTGAACGCACTGTATGATAACACTTCTAAAACATAAAATACTCCAACCACTCCCACATCTAAAATTCCCTTAACCCCAAGTGTCCCCCCCCCCCTCTCTGAGTCGCCCCTTGTCCCTTACTGGGCAACCACAACTCCCCTCTCCATTTGGACTGTGAACACATTCACAAGTGTCAACTGATTTCACAGTGACTGTTATCTCTCCCACCCAATCCCCTCCAGAAAAGACTTTTATCTTTCCATTACAACAAAGCTCCCCTCATTTCTTCTCTTTTTCTTTTCATATTTTATTTATTTATTATTAATTTTATTGTGTTTTTTAACCCCCTCCTCTTTTTTTACCCCTTCTCCCTTACTTTCCTTTTCTTCTCTCTTTTAGCTCTCACTTTTACATTATTTTGACTTATTTATATGTAGTTTGTTGTCGTTCTTTGTTCTTGTTAGATCTCTTCATCTCTCTTTCTGTCCTGCAGGCATTCTGCAAATTCTCGTGCTTTCTCTGGATCTGAGAACAGTCTGTTTTGCTGTCCCAGGATAACTATTTTAAGCACCGCTGGATATCTTAACATAATTTTATAGCCTTTCTTCCATGGGATTGATTTTGCTGTGTTAAACTCCTTCCTCTTCGTCAGGAGCTCAAAACTTATGTCTGGGTAGAAATTTTTTTTTTGACCTTTGTCCTCCAGTGGTTTTTTTGTCTTCGCTAATAAAATTAGAGACAAAAAATGTCCTCCCAGAATCACAGTGTGGCTTTCGTGCAAACAGAGGAACTACTGACATGGTCTTTGCCCTCAGACAGCTCCAAGAAAAGTGCAGAGAACAAAACAAAGGACTCTACATCACCTTTGTTGACCTCACCAAAGCCTTTGACACCGTGAGCAGGAAAGGGCTTTGGCAAACACTAGAGCGCCTCAGATGACCCCCCCAAGTTCCTCAACATGGTTATCCAACTGCACAAAAACCAGCAAGGTCGGGTCAGATTTTGCAATGAGGTCTCCGAACCCTTCTCTATTGACAACGGCGTGAAGCAAGGCTGCGTCCTCACACCAACCCTCTTTACTATCTTCTTCAGCATGATGCTGAAACAAGCTATGAAAGACCTCAACAATGAAGACGCTGTTTACATCCGGTACCACACGGATGGCAGTCTCTTCAATCTGAGGCACCTGCAAGCTCACATCAAGACACAAGAGCAACTTGTCCGTGAACTACTCTTTGCAGACGAGGCCGCTTTAGTTGCCCATTCAGAGCCAGCTCTCCAGCGCATGACATCCTGTTTTGCGAAAACTGCCAAAATGTTTGACCTGGAAGTCAGCCTGAAGAAAACTGAGGTCCTCCATCAGCCAGCTCCCCACCATGACTACCAGCCCCCCCCCTCATCTCCATCGGGTACACAGAACTCAAAACGGTCAACCAGTTTACCTACCTCGGCTGCACCATTTCATCGGATGCAAGGATCGACAAAGAGATAGAGAACAGACTCGCCAAGGCAAATAGCACCTTTGGAAGACTACACAAAAGAGTCTGGAAAAACAACCACCTGAAGAAACACACAAAGATCAACGTGTACAGAGCCATTGTCATACCCACGCTCCTGTTCGGCTCCGAATCATGGGTCCTCTACCGGCATTACCTACGGCTCCTAGAACGCTTCCATCAGCGCTGTCTCCCTCCATCCTCAACATTCATTGGAATGACTTCATCACCAACATCGAAGTACTCGAGCTGGCAGAGTGCGCAAGCATCGAATCCATGCTGCTGAAGACCCAACTGCGCTGGGTGGGTCACGTCTCCAGAATGGAGGACCATCGCCTTTTCAAGATCGTGTTATATGGCGAGCTCTCCACTGGCCACTGAGACAGACGTGCACCAAAGAAGAGGTACAAGGACTGCTTAAAGAAATCTCTTGGTGCCTGCCACATTGACCACCGCTAATGGGCTGATATCGCCTCCAACCATGCATCTTGGCGCCTCACAGTTCGGCGGGCAGCAACTTCCTTTGAAGAAGACCGCAGAGCCCACCTCACTGACAAAAGACAAAGGAGGAAAAACCCAACGCCCAACCCCAACCAATCAATTTTCCCTTGCAACCGCTGCAACCGTGGCTGCCTGTCCTGCATCGGACTTATCAGTCACCAACGAGCCTGCAGCAGACGTGGACATACCCCTCCATAAATCTTCGTCCGCGAAGCCAAGCCAAAGCAAATTTTATTCTTTGCCCTCAGCAGTATATTTTCTCTTGTCGTATATCTCAGAAATTTTACTAAAACGGATCTTGGTTTTTATTGTGACTGTGGTTTCAGGGCTAGTGTTCTGTGTGCCCTTTTTATTTCCATTCCTTCCTGCATTTCTGGCATTCCCAGGACTTTTGGGATCCATTCTTTTATAAATTCTTTCATATCTTTGCCGCCTTTGTCTTCCTTTAGGCCCACTATCTTTTTTAAGAGACTATCTTTTTTTGTTTCGCCTACTATAGTTTTCCATTATATCCATCTTCTAAGCTGACAACTCCTGTGTTTCTTTAACTTTTTTATTACTTTCTTCCAATTTTCTTTTTAAGTCGTTCACTTCCATATCTACCACCATTACACGTTCTTCCACATTTTCTAATATTTTCCCTACATCTGTTATGACCAGCTCTATTCTACTCTTTTTCTTCTCTACTTTTCATTTTTCTTTTTATTTCACTAAATTCTAGCGTCCGCCATTCTCTTAATGCTTTCATATGTTCGTTTTTTTAAACTTTATTTAAGATTTTATAACATGAATAACATATAGAATTACATTAAAAAAAATTAAGAATAAAATAATAAAATTACAATACAGTATTAGTAATCTAAATAAACTATACCCTCCCCAATAATTATTACACATTAATAACCCAACTCAAATTAGTCCAACCCCCCCTTTCCCCCCAAAATAAAGAGTGAAGAATTAATAAAATTAATAATATATATGAGAAAAAAGAACCCACTTACAAAAAAAAACAAAAACATAACCGATTAAAATACTAACAAAAAGAAAAGTAATTAATACTAAGATATCAGACTAAAAAACATATTTAAATCAAACTTAAATGCATATATTTAACAAATGGAGTTAAGATGAAACATATATTTAACTCAAACTTAATATAAAAAAATTAGTAAAGTTAGTAACATTATCTATGAAAAATTCTTAAACAATGATCAATTCTTAAAAAAAATTGTAGCATGGAAAAAAAGATGAAAAAAATACTTTCTCTATAGAGATAAACCTTCACCAAATATCAACTAACTTCACATCTATCATTATATTAGTCACATAAACCATCATCTTAAAACAAAATTCAAACCTCATTAAGCATTGTACAATTCAATTTTAGTACTCTTCCACCATTTTTCCCTTTTACTCTTGAATAGTTAACCAATAAAAACTCCAATACCACATTTAAATATCCCCAATCATTACGTTAAAATTCAGATATCCAAATAATAAAAACAGATCTACAACGAAATCTATATCTTCAACAAATGGAGCATAAACCACAAACAAAATTCAAGCCTCATTAAGAATTATACAATTCAATTTATAACTTTCACCATTATTCCCTTCGTTCTATAACTAAAATAGCAAAATAATATACACCGGAATTACCTCTCCTTTCACCTTAAAGTTAAAGAATAAATATAAAAAAAACTTATCCATCCCATTCACATTTAAATTTCAGATATTCCTTATCTACTGAATAAACTTTACAAAAAAAACCACATCAATTTTTAGTTTTTTAAACAATCAAATACTTTCTTATGCTTTTTTTTATATTTAAACAAAACAAAACCCTCACTCTTTAATCTAATAATACAAAAAAAGGAAAAAAAACGGGTAGGAGGTTAAAAATACCCCCTCCCGTCTAAACCGCACAATGCGGTAACTCCCAAAAAAAAAATGGGTGTGAGATAACTCACACGTAGCAGATGACTTTCAGGAAATAGTGCCTATCCAGTTCTCTCCTCCAACTCTCACTTCATCTTAAACTAACATCATCATTATTTAATATCCCTTTTTTAAAAAAAAACATTAGGAAAAAAAAAGACAACTCTTCTTTTAATCAGCTCCAACTGCCGAGTCACCATTACAACCATTCCTTCTTGGAGCACGGTTCTTTTCTTCCATCTCTTGTCTCCTTAGAGATCGCGGCGGACTATGTCTCTGTTGAAACTGAGTAATTGGCAGCTCTTGAGCAAATGCTATAGCTTCCTTTGGAGAATCAAAGAACTTTGGTTGGCAACCATCTTGGAAAACCTTCAAAACAGCTGGATATCTAAAGGTTGCCTTGTAACCTTTCTTCCACAACAACTCTTTAGCAGGATTGAATTCCCGTCGTTGGAACATAACTTCTTGACTCAAATCCGCATAGAAGAAAACTCAATTATTTTGAATCATCAAGGGTGATTTTCTCTGTTGTGCATTTCTAATAGCCACTCGTAAAATTATTTCTCTGTCGTAATAATTCAAGCAACGAACCAAAACAGGTCTTGGACTTTGACCTGAAATAGGTCTTCTACGCAAGACTCTGTGAGCACGTTCCAGTATTATACGTTCCGGGAAATGTTCTTGACCCGGCACCTGCAGAATCCATTCAGTAAAAAATTTTCTTGGGTCTGGTCCCTCCATACTTTCCGGCAAACCAATAATCTTTATATTGTTCCGACTGGATTGGTTTTCCAAATAATCAATCTTTTTCACCAAATTTTTATTTTGAGTTTGTAAGTCTTCGACCATTTTGGTCATATCATAAACTTGATCCCGTATTCGTCTATATCTTCTTCACACGAATTAAATTTATCTCTCACTTCAAGCTTAAAAGCTCCAAACTCAGCCATTTGTTGAGAATGTATTTTCACCAGAGTATTAAACCTAGAACCAAGTTCAGTCATATTCTTGGATAATCCCTGCATTGTATAAGATAATTTAGATTCAAGATTCATAAAAATCTTTTTAATTGGAAGCGATTTTGGCTCAACAGATTCCTGCTTCTTCTGCATAACCAAAGGATCTTCTGTTCCTTCCTTCATTCTGGTTGCCTTCCTTGTCGTATGACTGCGTGTGGAAACCCCAGCCACAGCCTCTCCAGCAATGACTGGAGGACGCTGGCCAGGGTTTTCCCCAGTCCATAATGTATTAAGTTCTCCCAGTACATCAAGTTGTATAGGTTCTTCTATCTCAAGAGATGCAGTTTGCAGCGCCACCTCTACAGTTGACAAATGCCTTTGAGTAACTCTTTGTTCTAAAGGCTGTTTGGCGCCCTCTTTAGGGGGCTCTACCGATGTAACATAGAGCTCTACATCCGAACACTGTACCTCTCTCCTGGGATCCATTTCACGCTGAGTCCCGGTGTGGATGTGGATAGACTATTTCCGTTAAGAGGAGGAAAGATTAAAACAAGAGGACATGAGTTAAGAATTAAGGGGCAGAGGTTTAGAGGTAACATGAGGGGGAACTTCTTTACTCAGAGAGTGGTAGACGTGTGGAATGAGCTTCCGGGAGAAATAGTGGCGGCGGAGTCAATTGTATTATTTAAGAAAAGGTTGGACAGGTATATGGATGAGAAGAAGATGGAGGGTTATGGGCATTGTACAGGGAGGTGGGACTAGAGAGGGGTGTTTGGTTCGGTGTGGACTAGAAGAGCCTAATGGCCTGTTTCCGAGCTGTAAATTGTTGTTATGTTATGTTATGTCTTTCCTGTAGGTAGGCTCCAAAACTTGAACTTTTGGAAAATGTAGTTTTTTGATGATCTGTTGTCGTTTTTTTTGCTCTTTTCCACCAATTGTACCATCATAAGTTAAATTAACAGCACTGAAATTATCTAAACTTTTAAAGAATTTTAACGGGCATTTCTAGACAAAACAATAAGATAGAGTCAGGAGGGGACTGGAAGGCACGTCTGATCCTTACGCCATCTTGCCACGCCCCCCCCCCCCTGCTTTCATATGTTCTTGAAATTTTTTTAAATCTATGTACTGTCTATTCATTTTACCGTCTATTCCTCTGTGCAGAGCTTGGTGTTCTCCTTCTTCTTCTGTGTCTGCTCTTGGGTTTGTGTCTTCTATTTCTCTTCCTTGTATCTGTGTTTCTTCTGACTTTCTTGTTGAGCTGCTTGTCTCAGTTTGTTGGGTATTTTTTTTTCCTTGGTGTCTCTTAAAAAATTAAAAAAAAATTTTCACACTGTGAATCATATTAACCAAAATACACACAAACATTTCCCTCTTGAATATACACAATGCCATTTTCTCCCCTCCCTTCCCTCCCTCCCTCCTTCCCACCCTCCTCCCCACCCACTAAATGTTCAACATATACAATACATTAAACCCATTAAACAATGTCATCACACAATGAAAATTATCAAGATAATTGTGCCATCTACTTTTACACACTGGGTCAGTTCATTTCGTCTTCTTCTCATTCTGTCATTTTAGGTGGTGGAGGTCTGCTATAGGACCTCTCTGTTGTGTTTCATGTACTGTTCCCAAATTTGTTCGAATACTGTGATGTTATTTCTTAAATTATATGTTATTTTTTCCATTGGAATACATTTATGTACCATTGCTGTATTCTCAGGCTATCTTCTGATTTCCAGGTTGACATTATACATTTTTTTGCTACAGCTAAGGCTATCATAATAAATCTTTTTTGTGCTTCATCCAAATCAAGTCCAAGTTCTTTACTTCTTATGTTACTTAGAAGAAAGATCTCTGGATTTTTTGATATGTTATTTTTTGTGATTTTATTTAATATCTGATTTAGATCTTCCCAAAACTTTTCCACTTTCTCACATGCCCAAATTGCATGTACTGTTGTTCCCATTTCCTTCTTACAGCAAAAACATCTGTCTGATACTGTTGGGTCCCATTTATTTAACTTTTGAGGTGTGATATATAGCCTGTGTAACCAATTATATTGTATCATGCGTAACCTCGTGTTTATTATATTTCTCATAGTTCTGGAGTATAGCCTTTCCCATGTTTCATTCTTTATCTTTATGTTTAGGTCTTGTTCCCACTTTTGTTTGAGTTTACAGCTTATTTCATCGTTCTCTTTCTCTTGCAGTTTGATGTACATGTTTGTTATAAATTTTTTGATTATCATTGTGTCTGTAATCACATATTCAAAATTACTTCCCTCTGGTAACCTCAGCCTGCTTCCCAATTTGTCCTTCAAGTAGGTTTTCAGTTGGTGGTATGCAAACATTGTACCGTGAGTTATATCATATTTGTACTTCATTTGTTCAAAAGATAATAATTTATTTCCCAAAAAACAATTTTCTATTCTTTTGATCCCTTTTCTCTCCCATTCTCTAAAGGAAAGGGATTAGTTGATTTTGCATCAATATTAATTTTGGTAGTTGATAATTTGTTTTTTTCCTTTCTACGTGAATCTTCTTCCAAATGTTGAGTAGTATAGTGTTTATTTGTGCAATAGTGGTGAATTTTTTCCATGGTGTCTTGATGTTAGTCCTCTTCTTCTGGGTTGGTTATCTGTTGTGTCTCGTTTCCTTTTATCATTCTCACCCCTCCTGTTCCCATTGTTTTCTTTATCTTCCAGCTGGGAGCCCTGCTGTCGGGTCTCTCTCAACTGTTCGTCGGTGTTGTCTTTGTCGTGCGCATGCGCAGTTTTGCACCTCTGTTTGGCTCTGTGAGCCATCTTTGCAGTTTTGCGGTTGGTGGGTCACGACTCTGCAGGCACTTTCCTTTAATGATGCCATTCAGCAAGAGCGTTGGTTAAATAGGGTTTAAAGAATTATTGACGACTTTCCATCCAGTACACAGTATCACTGAAATAAAATACAAAAGTCTGCAGGCAGGCATCTTTTTCCTCCCCAGCTTTTAATTCAGACATCTTTTTGCTTGCTTTTTGCTTGCTTTTGCCTGCTTTTTGCTTATACCTTGAAGAAGGGGTCAGGCCTGAAACATTAGCAATATGTTCATCTTTACCTCCTATTGGCGCTGTGAGAACAGCTGGGTGGGTTCCTCCAGCATTTCTGTGCTTTGAGCACAGTATCCTTGATCCTTGATCCACTCCTACCAAGAAGGAGGTACAGGAGCATCAAAATCAGGACTGCCAGGCTGGGAAATAACTTCTTCCTGTAGGCTGTGAGATTGAAATTCCCAAAATATTAATATACGGTGCCCTCCATAATGTTTGAGACAAAGATACTATTTGTCCTTGTACTCCACAGTTTTCAATTTATATTCAAACAATTCACATGTGATTAAGTGCACATTTCAGATTTTATTCAAGGTTACTTGGATACATTTTGGTTTGACCATGTAGAAATGACAGCACGTTTTATACATCGTCCCCTCATTTCAGAGCACCATAATGTTTGGGACATTTGGCTTCACGGGTGTTTGGGAGTACTCAGGTATGTTTCATTGCCTCACTGGTGCAGGTACAAGAGAGCTAGGCTTGCTTTTAAGCTTTTGATCACCTTTGGAATCTGTAGTTGCCATTTTTTCAACATGAGGACCAAAGTTGGGCCAATGAAAGTCAAAAATACCCATTGAAGCTGAAAAACAAGAATAAAACAGTGAGAGACTTCACCCAAACATTAGGATGATCAAAATCAACAGTTTGGAACATCATTAAGAAGAAAGAGTGCACTGGTGAGCTCAGTAATTGCAAAGAGACTGATATTCCAGGGAAGACATACCTGAGTACTCATAAACACCTGAGAAGCCAAACATTGTGAAGTCCTAAACATTGTGATGTTCTGAAATGAGGGGACTATCTATAAAAAATGCTGTAATTTCTACATGGTCAAACCAAAATGTATACAAATTACCTGGAATAAAGTCTGGAATGTGCATTTTAATTACATGTGATTTGTTTGATTACAAATTTAAAACTGTGGAGTACAGGGGAAAATACTTTACTTTTTCAATATTTTTATTAGCATTGAAATTTCACATCCATAAATACCAAGTACAGATATATATGTTAAAATTCAAAAAGAGATATTACACAAATCATATCATTTCATCCGAGGTACTCCACATTTTACTCAAACAGATTATATTGTATTGATAGTGTATTATTTTATTATTTAAAAAAAGGGAAAATCTAAACCCACTACCAAGAAAGAAGCTGTTTGGCCAAAAAAACAGAAAAGGAAGGCAGAATTCTTATCAGAGTGATAAATTACCTCATTAGTCAACACTTTTACCTTCATAACAAATCAAAGATTATGAAAGTAATTCAAAAAGGGTCCCTACAGTGTTTGAAAATTTACATTCAAATCAGAAGTTGAGCATCTAATCTTCTCTAAATTTAAACATGATGTCACATAGCCATTGAGTGTGATTAGGTGGGGTAACATTCCTCTATCTGAGCAACACCACCTGCCTAGCCATAAGAGAAATAAAAGCTAATACATGTAGCTCAGATGTCGTTAAAGTTATGTCACTCTCTCCAACAATACCAAATAAAGCAGTTAAGGTCTTTGGTTTAAAATTAATTTTAAAACGTGCAGAGAAAGTTTGAAATACTTCGATCCATTATTTCTCAAGACTGACATGTCCAAAACATATGAATTATTGGATTTAACACAACGAGGATATGCATCCACATAAAAATGAGCTAGTTTGTCTTTGGACATGTGAGCCCTATGGACTACTTTAAATTGTAGGAGGGAGTGGCAGGTACATAAAGAAGAGCTATTAACCAATTTGAAAATTACATTCCAAAGGCAGAAAAGGATGTTGACGCAGAGTAAGGGGGGGAGGGGCTTGACTGGAACGTGGTAGTGTCCATCAAATGGCATCTAGTCACATCCACCAAATGTTCATGTGCCCAGAGGGAATCTACTCTGAGTAAGACCTGTCCCATGGCCGCGATTGTGCACTTCAACTGGAAAACTGTGACCAGATGGGTGCCGTTGGCTGCTTGTAGAGGGAGACCCTTGGGGTTGTGTTTAGTCTCAAAATATGTCAGAGGGACGAGGCTTATCACTGCGTCTGTATCGACTAGGAGTCCCTCTTTGTCCGCTGGTCCCTGAGATAGAGTAGGCCTTTATGAGCGCCAACTGCCGGCCGGCCTGCCCATTTCCCGTCACCATGTGAGGTTGGAGCATGGGGAGGGTGCACCGCTAGGCATTTCTGCCCCATCTGTGGTGGTAGAAGCAGTATTCATTCTGTTTGTCTGGGCGCTCATTGTGCTGTGGTTGGGCAGCGGCTACTGCTGAGGGGTCCGGCAGAGGTGCTTAAATGGCATAAATGGGCTGCACATGGATCGAGTTCTGTTGCATGGTATGGAAAAGTCTGTCTGCTTCCTTGGCTACCAGGTTTGGGGCGCTGAAATGCATGTTAGAAACTGCCGAGGAAACACGTACTGGTAGCTTGAAGAGGAACAAAGTCTCGAAAAAGAAACAGTTTGTGTGTCCGTCCACTCGGGCCATCATTTCATGCATGTAGAGGGGTTCCTATTGGCCAGGCCTTGCATATTTAGGATGAGAACGGCGCGCTCCTGCCAGCTGAGTTCCAGGGAATTGAGGAGGAAATGCCGGAATTGCTCGTACTTATGCTCCATGGGAGGATTTTCCATGAAGGAGCTTACTTTGGCTGTGGTGGCAGCATCCAGGGCACTGACGACGTGCCAGAAATCAGACAATGCCTCTGATGTTGAGCTGTGACTCGGCCAGTTACAGCCAATTCCTGGGCTGGTTTGCCTAGAAGGTGGCAAATGCACGCCCACTGCGTTGGTCACAGCTGTTGTGACTGTAGTGGTAGCAGCATCCTGCATTCTGTCACGTTCGAGGTGGGTTCCATCAGGGTCACCACTGTAGTGTTTTCTATGGCAGTGCTACGAAATGAATCAAGAGATGTCCACACAGGGCGAGGGTGAACTAGTAACTGACTTTATTGTTTGAAATCCTCGTGCTGCGTACAGGTGAACACCCACTTCCGGTGACGTATGCGCTGGCTTCCGGAAGTGACGTCAGCATGTCGTGGGGTCACTCCCTGACCGGTGGTGCGCCTGCCAGAAGTGGTGATGTCCCCTGGGCAGGCAACACGTGTCATTAAACACGGGCTTAGAAGTGAAGGGGGACCTGCGCCATTCTGAGTCGGACGACTGGAATGGTGATTCGGCCCATCTAACTGTGCGGTTGCTCGGCCCGCTACAGGTTAGTATTTATCAGTGGCAAATTATTCAAAGGAAAAGCTTATTCTTATGAAGATTTAACTTATAACCTGAGAACTGACTGAAATGAGAAATTAAAGAAAGCAGAGAAGGCAATGAAGTCTGAAGATTAGAAATAAATAGCAATAAATCATCAGCATAAAGTGAAATTATAGGCTGTGCCCTTCCTTAAAATACCAGTAATACAATTAGATTCTCAGAAAGTGATAGCCAAGGGTTCTAAAGGCAGGTCAAAAAGCAGTGGGATAAAGGGCATCCTTGTCCCACAGTCTAAATGGTTTAGAAATTTGAACATTAGTAAGAACATAGACAGAATGGGATAAATATAGTAACTTAATGCATTGAAAAAAGCCATCCCAGAATTAAATTTTTCTAGTCTTAAATAAATAATTCTATTCTACCTGATCAAAGGCCTTCTCTGCATCCAGAGATACCACACATTCCAAGATCGCCCTTGAGGGAAAGTATATAATAAATAAGAGTACCGATTTTTAATAAATCCAGTCTGATCCTCAGATATAATGAGGTAAAATATTTTCAAGTCTACAAGCCAAAACTTGAGGTAGAATTTTAGTGTCAACATTGAGTAAAGAACCTGGCCTGTATGAAGAGCATTCCGCTGGAATTTTATTCTTTTTAAGAATTAGCGAGAGCGAAGCCTCCTACAAAGCCTGTGGCAACTTGGCCAAGTTTAAAAGAATCTGAAAGAACAGAACATAAATAAGGTGCAAGAAATGAGGGATAGGCCATAACATTCTCCAAGAGGATCCATCAGGGCCCAGCGTGCAGGGAATGTACAGCCTCCAGAATTTCTTCATGGGAAATAGGTTGATCCAATTGCTTTTGATTAGCAGCAGATAATACAGGGAAAATAAAGTGTCTTTGCCCAAACCTTATTGAGGGTACTCAATATATAGTTTATATTAGTCATTGTGTATACCTGTTATTATTGATGATGTGCTGTGTACTTTGTATACACCATGGTCAGGAGAAATGCTCACTGACAAAAGACAAAGGAAGAAAAACCCAAAACCCAACCCCAACCAACCAATTTTCCGCTGCAACCGTGTCTGCCTGTCCCGCATCGGTCTTGTCAGCCACAAATAAGCCTGCAGCTGACGTGGACATTTATAAATCTTCGTCCGCGAAGCCAATCCAAAGAAGAAAGAAGAAATATGTACAGTCAGAACTTAACCATATAACCATATAACCACTTACAGCACAGAACAGGCCAGTTCGGCCCTACTAGTCCATGCCGTAGCAAATCCCCACCCTCCTAGTCTCACTGACAAGCACCCGGTCCATACCCCTCTAGTCCCCTCCTATCCATGTAACGATCCAGTCTTTCCTTAAATGTAACCAATGATCCCGCCTCGACCACGTCTGCCGGAAGCTCATTCCACATCCCCACCACCCTCTGCATAAAGAAATTTCCCCTCATGTTCCCCTTATAATTTTCCCCCTTCAATCTTAAACCATGTCCTCTAGTTTGAATCTCCCCCTTTCTTAATTGAAAAAGCCTATCCATATTTACTCTGTCTGTCCCTTTTAAAATCTTAAACACCTCTATCAAGTCCCCTCTCAATCTTCTACGCTCCAGTGAAAAAAGCCCCAGTCTGCACAACCTTTCCCTGTAACTCAGACCCTGAAATCCTGTCAACATTCTCGTGAACCTTCTCTGCACTCTCTCTATTTTGTTTATATCTTTCCTATAATTTGGTGACCAAAACTGTATACAGTACTCCAAATTTGGCCTCACCAATGCCTTATACAATTTCATCATAACCTCCCTACTTTTGAATTCAATACTCCAATTTATGAAGGCCAACATTCCAAATGCCTTCTTCACCACACCATCTACCTGAGTATCAGCCTTGAGGGTACTATTTACCATAACTCCTAAATCCCTTTGTTGCTCTGCACTCCTCAATTGTCTACCATTCAATGTATATGACCTATTTAAATTTGCCTTTCCAAAATGTAGCACCTCACATTTATCTGTATTAAATTCCATCAGCCATTTCTCAGCCCACACCTCCAGCCTTCCTAAATCACCTTTTAATCTACGGTAATCTACCTGACTGTCCACAACACCACCAATCTTTGTGTCATCCGCAAACTTGCTTATCCAATTCTCCACCCCTACATCCAGATCGTTAATATATATAACAAATAATAGTGGACCCAGGACCGAACCCTGAGGAACTCCACTAGTCACCGGCCTCCAATTGGATAAACAATTTTCTACCACTACTCTCTGACACCTCCCATCCAACCACTGCTGAATCCATTTCACTACCTCCTTATTTATACCTAATGCCTCCACCTTTTTTTCTAACCTCTTGTGGGGAACTTTGTCAAAAGCTTTACTAAAGGGAGGAGTCACGTGATGGAGTAGTGGCCGGACGGTGAACTCCAGCCCTCTCCAGAAAAGTCAGGAAAAACAAGAGAAAATACAAAGGCACAGAAATGCAAGTTAAAGAAAAGTGAGTATAAAGGTGGAAAGAAGATGGAGACAAAAGGAGAAAAATCAAAATCAACGGAAAGAAGAGAGGAAGAGAAGACAACGGAGGAAAAAGGTGAAGGCCTTACCTGTCCGAAGAGGCCCGCTGTGGAGAGAGGAGCCCACTACCTCAGGTCGGTAGAAAAAGAACTACAACAATGGCTCACAGAGCCGAGTAAAAGTGCGCAACCGCGCATGAAAAAAAACACACCGACGGGAGGGGGGACCAGCTGGGGAGTCGATCTCCTCAGCCGGCAACGACAGCTGCAGAACACCTGCAGCAAGAAGAGACCACAGAAGACAATGGAAACAAGAAAGAAGAGGAGGAAAGGGCATCAAAGAAACAACAGATGGCCAACCCAGAGGAAGAAGAAGAGGAAGAATACAGTGAAATAGATAAAGGGAAAGGCAAGGTAAAGGATATACTTGCTCTTGTTAGAGGATACATGGAGTCATTTAAAGAATGGCAAACACAGGAATTCAATGATTTAAGAAGAAGAATAAACAACACAGAAAAGAAAATAAATAAAATGGATATGACCTTAACAGAAATGGGGAAAAAAATGGACAAGATGGAAGAACGGGCAATAGCAGCAGAAATGGAGGTAGAAGACTTAAAAAAGAAATTGGAGGAATCTAATAAAAAAACTAAAGAGACACAAGAATTACTAGCTCAAAAAATAGATATAATGGAAAATTATAACAGAAGAAATAACATAAAGATAGTGGGCCTTAAGGAAGATGAAGAAGGCAAGAATATGAGGGAGTTTATAAAAGAATGGATCCCTAAGGCCCTAGGATGTCCAGAACTACAGCAAGAAATGGAAATAGAAAGGGCACATAGAGCATTGGCCCCTAAACCACAACCACAACAAAAACCAAGATCTATTGTAGTAAAATTCCTAAGATATACTACAAGAGAAAAGGTACTGGAGAAGACAATGGAAAAAGTAAGAGAGGGCAACAAACCACTGGAGTATAAAGGGCAAAAAATCTTCATTTATCCAGATATAAGCTTTGAACTCCTAAAGAAGAGAAAAGAGTTCAATACAGCAAAAGCGATTTTATGGAAGAAAGGATATAAATTTACACTGAAGCATCCTGCGGTATTGAAAATATTTATTCCAGGACAACAAAACAGACTGTTCTCGGATCCAGAAGAAGCACGAAAATTTGCAGAACAATTACAAAAATAGACTGAGGGATGAAGACGGGTAATGAGAGTAAAAATGATCACGATTGATATGTATGTGGGTAAAGACAAAAATAGACTGAGGGATGAAGACGGGTAATGAGGGTAAAAATGACCACGATTGATATGTATGCTGGTAAAGAGGTATAAGAGTGAATAGAGACAATGTGCATACGTGAAAGTATCTGTAATTAGAGGAAAATATAGATAGTATAGACAAGAATTAATAAGGGAAGGTAATGGAATAGAGAGAATAAGGAGGGAATTAAAAGAGTGACCTTTGTGACATATGAAAAGTGAAATCTTTTCTGGAGGGGGCTGGGTGGGGGAAAAGAGCGGTCACTGCAAAATCAGTTGACGCTTGCAAGTGGATTCGCAAATCCAAATGGAGAGGGGAGATGTGGTTGTCCGACAAGGGATAAAGGACAACTCAGGAGGGGAAGGGGAGATTGGGGATAAAGAAGATAGAAATAGGAGAATAAGGAAAATGTTGGATGTTGTAGGAATGTTGTCTGGTAAAGAGTTGAAAATAAGAAAACAGAAATGGAAAAAGAGGAAAGGTAATGATGGAAAAACGGAAAGAGAAGATAAACAAAATATAAAATGGCTACGCTGAACTATATGACTTTAAATATTAATGGAATACATAACCAAATTAAAAGGAAGAAACTACTAAATTTACTGAAAAAGGAAAAAATAGATATAGCATTTGTCCAAGAAACACACTTAACTGAATTGGAGCACAAGAAATTAAAGAGAGATTGGGTAGGACATGTAACAGCAGCATCGTATAATTCAAAAGCAAGAGGAGTGGCTATATTAATTAGCAAAAATGTGCCATTTAAAATAGAAGAGGAAATAATAGATCCAGCAGGGAGATATGTTATGATAAAATGTCAGATATATTCGGAGCTTTGGAATCTACTTAATATATAAATATATATTCACCTAACGAAGAAGATCAAAAGTTTATGCAAGATATCTTTTTGAAGGTAGCTAATACGCAAGGGAACATACTAATAGGAGGGGATTTCAATCTGAATTTGGATCCAAATATGGATAAAACGGGGAAAAAAATTAACAGGAAGAACAAAGTAACCAAATTTATAATTAAATCAATGCAAGAAATGAAACTTGTGGACATATGGAGGAAACAAAACCCAAAAGAAAAGGAATACTCATACTTCTCAACTAGACATAAAACATACTCAAGAATAGACCTATTTTTGTTATCAGCTAGTATGCAGGATAGAGTAAGAAAAACAGAATATAAAGCGAGAATGCTATCGGACCATTCACCCTTAATACTGACAGTAAAGCTAGAGGACATCCCTCCAAGAATGTATAGATGGAGATTAAACCCCATGCTACTTAAAAGACAGGATTTTAGAGAATTTATTGAAAAACAATTAAAAATGTACTTTGAAGTAAATACGGAATCAGTGGATGATAAGTTTATACTATGGGACGCAATGAAAGCATTCATTAGAGGACAAATAATAAGTTATGCAACCAAGATGAAGAAGGACTATAATCAGGAAACAGAGCAGTTGGAAAGGGAAATAATAAACATAGAAAAAAAATTAGCAATAAAGGAAGATACAACCAAAAGAAGAGAATTGGCGGATAAAAAAATAAAATATGAAACATTACAAACATATAAGGTGGAGAAGAATATAATGAAGACAAAACAGAAATATTATGAACTAGGTGAAAAAACACACAAAATCTTAGCATGGCAGCTTAAGACAGAGCAAACTAAGAAAATGGTATTGGCAACAAGGAAAAAAGACAAACAAATTACATGTAATCCAAAAGAAATTAAGGAAAACTTCAGAGAATTCTATGAACAATTATACCGAACTGAAAAAGAAAGGGAAAGAAGGGAAAATAGATGAATTTTTGACTAAAATTGAACTACCAAAACTACAAATAGAGGAACAAAATAAATTAACAGAACCATTTGGAACAGTAGAAATACAAGAGATAATAAAAAAATTACCAAATAATAAGACACCAGGAGAGGATGGACTCCCAATAGAATTCTACAAAACATTTAAAGATCTAATAATACCGCCCCTCCTGGATGTAATCAACCAGATTGATGAGACACAAAACTTACCAGATTCATGTAAAACAGCAATAATTACAGTGATACTAAAGCAAGGGAAAGATCCACTCTCACCAGCGTCATATAGACCAATATCTCTGCTAAACACAGATTATAAGATAATAGCTAAACTATTAGCAAACAGATTAGCAGAACAGGTACCGAAAATGGTAAATTTAGACCAAACTGGATTTATCAAAAAAAGACGCACAACAGACAATATTTGTAAATTTATTAACTTAATTCATGCAGTAGAAGGAAATAAAGCACCGGCAGTAGCAGTTGCTTTAGACGCAGAGAAGGCCTTCGACAGAGTAGAATGGAATTACTTGTTCAAAGTATTGCAAAAATTCAGTTTACCGGAGAAGTATATTAATTGGATTAAAGCATTATATAAGGGACCGTTAGCGAAAGTGACAGTAAATGGACATGTATCAAAGCAATTTAACTTAAGCAGGTCAACGCGGCAGGGATGCCCACTATCACCATTATTGTTTGCGCTAGCTATAGAACCACTAGCAGAATCGATAAGAATAGATAATAATATAAAAGGAATAAAAATAAAAGACAGGGAATATAAAATCAGTCTATTTGCGGATGATGTGATAGTGTACTTAACAGAACCAGAACTATCAATAAAAGAACTATATAAGAAATTGAAGGAATATGGAGAAGTGTCGGGATACAAGATAAACGTAAATAAAAGTGAAGCAATGCCTATGAATAACGCGGATTTCTCAAAATTTAAGGAGGAATCCCCATTCAGATGGCAAATGCAGGCAATAAGATACCTAGGTGTGCAAATAAACAAAAATCTAGGCCAATTATATAAACTCAATTACAATCCACTAATGAAAAAATTACAGGACGATTTAGAGCATTGGAAAGAGCTACCACTAACACCGATAGGAAGGATAAACTGTATTAAAATGAACATTTTTCCAAGGATACTATACTTATTTCAGGCATTGCCAATACAACTGACAGAAAAATTCTTCAAAGAGTTAAAGAAAATAATAAGGAAATTTTTATGGAGAGGGGGGAAACCGAGGATAGCACTAGATAAATTAACAGAATGGTATAAACAAGGAGGCTTACAATTGCCAAACTTCAAAAATTATTATAGAGCCGCACAATTAAGGTACCTATCAGATTTTTATCAAACAAGGGAAAAACCAGACTGGACGAGACTAGAATTAGATAAAATAGGGGAAAAGATACCTGAACACATATTATATAAATGGGACGAAAAATTGGTACAACATAGAACTTCTCCAGTATTACACCATCTCCTCAATATATGGAAGAAGATTTTTTTTTTTTTTTTTTTTTTTAAATTTTTTATTTTTCACACCATAAATCACAATAGCCATGATATACACTTTTTCTTTTCCACACATTTACAGTGACTTTTTCTCCCTCCCCCCTCCCTCCTCCCAAGCCACCCCCCCATCCCTCCCCCCTCTCATCCATTTTAGTTATACAATCTAGGTTGCATTAATTCAGTTAGACAATGTTGTCATTCAACAAAAATACACCAGAAATTCTACTGAGTCCATTTTTTTCTTCTCTTCTCCTTCCATCAACTTAGGTAATGTTTGTTCCCGGTAGGTTTTCGCTATTGTATTTAATGTAAGGCTCCCATACTTGTTCGAATATTTCAATATTATTTCTTAAACTATATGTTATTTTTTCTAATGGAATACATTTATTCATTTCTATATACCATTGTTGTATTTTCAAATTATCTTCCAATTTCCAGGTTGACATAATACATTTTTTTGCTACAGCTAGGGCTATCTTAACAAATCTTTTTTGTGCATCCTCCAAGTCAATTCCAAATTCTTTATTTTTTATGTTACTTAGGAGAAAGATCTCTGGATTCTTTGGTATATTGTTTTCTGTTATTTTATTTAATATCTGATTGAGATCATCCCAAAATTTTTCTACTCTCTCACATGTCCAGATTGCATGAATTGTTGTTCCCCTTTCTTTTTTACATCGAAAACATCTATCAGATACTGTTGGGTCCCATTTATTTAACTTTTGCGGTGTAATGTATAGTCTGTGTAACCAATTATATTGTATCATACGCAGCCTCGTATTTATTGTATTTCTCATCGTTCCAGAGCATAACTTCTCCCATGTTTCCTTTTTTATCTTTATATTTAAATCTTGTTCCCATTTTTGTTTAGTTTTACCATTTGTTTCCTCATTTTCCTTTTCTTGCAGTTTAATATACATATTTTTTATAAATCTTTTGATTAACATTGTATCTGTAATCACATATTCAAGGTTACTTCCCTCTGGTAAACTCAAGTTGCTTCCTAATTTATCTTTCAAGTAGGATCTCAGTTGGTAATATGCCAGCGCTGTATCTCCCGTTATATTGTACTTATCTCTCATTTGTTCAAAGGATAAGAATCTACTTCCTGAAAAACAATTTTCTATTCTTTTAATCCCTTTTTTTTCCCATTTTCTAAAGGCAAGGTTGTCTATTGTAAAAGGGAGTAGCTTATTTTGCGTCAATATTAGTTTTGGTATTTGGTAATTTATTTTATTTCTTTCTACATGTATCTTCTTCCATATATTGAGGAGATGGTGTAATACTGGAGAAGTTCTATGTTGTACCAATTTTTCGTCCCATTTATATAATATGTGTTCAGGTATCTTTTCCCCTATTTTATCTAATTCTAGTCTCGTCCAGTCTGGTTTTTCCCTTGTTTGATAAAAATCTGATAGGTACCTTAATTGTGCGGCTCTATAATAATTTTTGAAGTTTGGCAATTGTAAGCCTCCTTGTTTATACCATTCTGTTAATTTGTCTAGTGCTATCCTCGGTTTCCCCCCTCTCCATAAAAATCTCCTTATTATTTTCTTTAACTCTTTGAAGAATTTTTCTGTCAGTTGTATTGGCAATGCCTGAAATAAGTATAGTATCCTTGGAAAAATGTTCATTTTAATACAGTTTATCCTTCCTATCAGTGTTAGTGGTAGCTCTTTCCAATGCTCTAAATCGTCCTGTAGTTTTTTCATTAGTGGATTGTAATTGAGTTTATATAATTGGCCTAGATTTTTGTTTATTTGCACACCTAGGTATCTTATTGCCTGCGTTTGCCATCTGAATGGGGATTCCTCCTTAAATTTTGAGAAATCCGCGTTATTCATAGGCATTGCTTCACTTTTATTTACGTTTATCTTGTATCCCGACACTTCTCCATATTCCTTCAATTTCTTATATAGTTCTTTTATTGATAGTTCTGGTTCTGTTAAGTACACTATCACATCATCCGCAAACAGACTGATTTTATATTCCCTGTCTTTTATTTTTATTCCTTTTATATTATTATCTCTTCTTATCGATTCTGCTAGTGGTTCTATAGCTAGCGCAAACAATAATGGTGATAGTGGGCATCCCTGCCGCGTTGACCTGCTTAAGTTAAATTGCTTTGATACATGTCCATTTACTGTCACTTTCGCTAACGGTCCCTTATATAATGCTTTAATCCAATTAATATACTTCTCCGGTAAACTGAATTTTTGCAATACTTTGAACAAGTAATTCCATTCTACTCTGTCGAAGGCCTTCTCTGCGTCTAAAGCAACTGCTACTGCCGGTGCTTTATTTCCTTCTACTGCATGAATTAAGTTAATAAATTTACAAATATTGTCTGTTGTGCGTCTTTTTTTGATAAATCCAGTTTGGTCTAAATTTACCATTTTCGGTACCTGTTCTGCTAATCTGTTCGCTAATAGTTTAGCTATTATCTTATAATCTGTGTTTAGCAAAGATATTGGTCTATATGACGCTGGTGAGAGTGGATCTTTCCCTTGTTTTAGTATCACTGTAATTATTGCTGTTTTACATGAATCTGGTAAGTTTTGTGTCTCATCAATCTGGTTGATTACATCCAGGAGGGGCGGTATTATTAGGTCTTTAAATGTTTTGTAGAATTCTATTGGGAGTCCATCCTCTCCTGGTGTCTTATTATTTGGTAAATTTTTTATTATCTCTTGTATTTCTACTGTTCCAAATGGTTCTGTTAATTTATTTTGTTCCTCTATTTGTAGTTTTGGTAGTTCAATTTTAGTCAAAAATTCATCTATTTTCCCTTCTTTCCCTTCGTTTTCGGTTCGGTATAATTGTTCATAGAATTCTCTGAAGTTTTCCTTAATTTCTTTTGGATTATATGTAATTTGTTTGTCTTTTTTCCTTGTTGCCAATACCGTTTTCTTAGTTTGCTCTGTCTTAAGCTGCCATGCTAGGATTTTGTGTGTTTTTTCCCCTAGTTCATAATATTTCTGTTTTGTCTTCATTATATTCTTCTCCACCTTATATGTTTGTAATGTTTCATATTTTATTTTTTTATCCGCCAATTCTCTTCTTTTGGTTGTATCTTCCTTTATTGCTAATTTTTTTTCTATGTTTATTATTTCCCTTTCCAACTGCTCTGTTTCCTGATTATAGTCCTTCTTCATCTTGGTTGCATAACTTATTATTTGCCCTCTAATGAATGCTTTCATTGCGTCCCATAGTATAAACTTATCTTCCACTGATTCCGTATTTACTTCAAAGTACATTTTTAATTGTTTTTCAATAAATTCTCTAAAATCCTGTCTTTTAAGTAGCATGGGGTTTAATCTCCATCTATACATTCTTGGAGGGATGTCTTCTAGCTCTATTGCCAATAACAGGGGTGAGTGGTCCGATAATAGTCTAGCTTTATATTCCGTTTTCCTAACTCTCCCTTGTATGTGGGCTGATAACAGGAATAGGTCTATCCTTGAGTATGTTTTATGTCTAGTCGAGTAGTATGAGTATTCCTTTTCTTTTGGGTTTTGTTTCCTCCATATGTCCACAAGTTTCATTTCTTGCATTGATTTAATTATAAATTTGGTTACTTTGTTCTTCCTGTTAATTTTTTTCCCCGTTTTATCCATATTTGGATCCAAATTCAGATTGAAATCCCCTCCTATTAGTATGTTCCCTTGCGTATTAGCTACCTTCAAAAAGATATCTTGCATAAACTTTTGATCTTCTTCGTTAGGTGAATATATATTAAGTAGATTCCAAAGCTCTGAATATATCTGACATTTTATCATAACATATCTCCCTGCTGGATCTATTATTTCCTCTTCTATTTTAAATGGCACATTTTTGCTAATTAATATAGCCACTCCTCTTGCTTTTGAATTATACGATGCTGCTGTTACATGTCCTACCCAATCTCTCTTTAATTTCTTGTGCTCCAATTCAGTTAAATGTGTTTCTTGGACAAATGCTATATCTATTTTTTCCTTTTTCAGTAAATTTAGTAGTTTCTTCCTTTTAATTTGGTTATGTATTCCATTAATATTTAGAGTCATATAGTTCAGCGTAGCCATTTTATATTTTGTTTATCTTCTCTTTCCGTTTTTCCATCATTACCTTTCCTCCTTTTCCATTTCTGTTTTCTTATTTTCAACTCTTTACCAGACAACATTCCTACAACATCCAACATTTTCCTTATTCTCCTATTTCTATCTTCTTTATCCCCAATCTCCCCTTCCCCTCCTGAGTTGCCCTTTATCCCTTGTCGGACAACCACATCTCCCCTCTCCATTTGGATTTGCGAATCCACTCGCAAGCGTCAACTGATTTTGCAGTGACCGCTCTTTTCCCCCCACCCAGCCCCCCCCAGAAAAGATTTCGTTTTTTATATGTCACAAAGGTCACTCTTTTAGTTCCCTCCTTATTCTCTCTATTCCATTACCTTCCCTTATTAATTCTTGTCTATACTTTCTATGTTTTCCTCTAATTACAGATACTTTCACATATGCCCGTTGTCTCTATTCACTCTTATACCTCTTTACCCGCATACATATCAATCGTGGTCATTTTTACCCTCCTTACCCGTCTTCATCCCTCAGTCTATTTTTGTCTTTACCCACATACATATCAATCGTGATAATTTTTGCTCTCATTACCCGTCTTCATCCCTCAGTCTATTTTTGTAATTGTTCTGCAAATTTTCGTGCTTCTTCTGGATCCGAGAATAGTCTGTTTTGTTGTCCTGGAATAAATATTTTCAATACCGCAGGATGCTTCAGTGTAAATTTATATCCTTTCTTCCATAAAATCGCTTTTGCTGCATTGAACTCTTTTCTCTTCTTTAGGAGTTAATATATGGAAGAAGATTCATGTAGAAAGAAATAAAACAAATTATCAAATACCAAAACTAATATTGACGCAAAATAAGCTACTCCCTTTTACAATAGACAACCTTTACTTTAGAAAATGGGAAAAAAAAGGGATTAAAAGAATAGAAAATTGTTTTTCAGGAAGTAGATTCTTATCCTTTGAACAAATGAGAGATAAGTACAATATAACTGGAGATACAGCGCTGGCATATTACCAACTGAGATCCTACTTGAAAGATAAATTAGGAAGCAATTTGAGTTTACCAGAGGGAAGTAACCTTGAATATGTGATTACAGATACAATGTTAATCAAAAGATTTATAACAAATATGTATATTAAACTGCAAGAAAAGGAGAATGAGGAAACAAATGGTAAAACTAAACAAAAATGGGAGCAAGGTTTAAATATAAAGATAAAAAAGGAAACATGGGAGAAATTATGTTCTGGAACGATGAGAAATACAATAAATACGAGGCTGCGTATGATACAATATAATTGGTTACACAGACTATACATTACACCGCAAAAGTTAAATAAATGGGACCCAACAGTATCTGATAGATGTTTTCGATGTAAAAAAGAAAGGGGAACAACAATTCATGCAATCTGGACATGTGAGAGAGTAGAAAAATTTTGGGATGATCTCAATCAGATATTAAATAAAATAACAGAAAACAATATACCAAAGAATCCAGAGATCTTTCTCCTAAGTAACATAAAAAATAAAGAATTTGGAATTGACTTGGAAGATGCACAAAAAAGATTTGTTAAGATAGCCCTAGCCGTAGCAAAAAAATGTATTATGTCAACCTGGAAATTGGAAGATAATTTGAAAATACAACAATGGTATATAGAAATGAATAAATGTATTCCATTAGAAAAAATAACATATAGTTTAAGAAATAATATTGAAATATTCGAACAAGTATAGGAGCCTTACATTAAATACAATAGCGAAAACCTACCGGGGACAAACATTACCTAAGTTGATGGAAGGAGAAGGAAAGAAAAGAATGGACTCTGTAGAATTTCTGGTGTACTTTTGTTGAATGACAAGATTGTCTGACTGAATTAATGCAACCTAGATTGTATACCTAAAATGGATGAGAGGGGGGGGGGTGGGTGGGTGGCTTGGGAGGAGGGAGGGGGCGGGGGGAGAAAAAGTCACTGTAAATGTGTGACAAAGAAAAAGTGTATATCATGGCTATTGTGATTTATGGTGTGAAAAATAAAAAAATTAAATTAAAAAAAAAATTAAAAAAAAAGCTTTACTAAAGTCCAAATAGACATCATCCACAGCTTTCCCTTCATCAACCTTTTTTGTAACGCCCTCGAAGAACTCAATCAGGTTTGTCAAGCATGATCTACCCCTGACAAAACCATGCTGATTACTCCCTATCTATCCCTGTAACTCCAAAAATTTGTAAATAGCATCCCTCAGAACACTTTGCATCAACTTGCCCACCACAGAAATCAGACTTACAGGCCTATAATTCCCAGTTTTGCATTTGGACCATTTCTTAAACAGAGAAACCACATGCGCCACCCTCCAATCATTTGGTACCACCCTCGTGGCCAGTGACATCCTAAATATCTCTGTTAATGGCCCCTCTAACTGTCTACTAGCCTCCCTAAGTGTCCTAGGGAATATTTTGTCTGGTCCGGGAGATTTATCCACCTTTATCTTTTTTAACACAGCCATCACTATCTCCTCGGTTATCCTTATATGCTTCATGACCTCCCCACTATTTTTCTTTGCTTCAACTGGTTCAACATTTTTTTCACTAGTGAATATCGAGGCAAAGAAATCATTTAAAATTTCCCCCATTTCCTCAGACTTCTCACTCAGCCTACCCTCGCTATCTACAAGGGGTCCAATTTTATCTCTCACTAATCTTTTACTTTTAATGTACTTATAGAAACCCTTTGGATTTATTTTTACTCTGTCAGCCAAAGCCTCTTCATGCCTTTTTTTGGCCTTTCTAATTTCTTTCTTCAGTTTCCTTCTACATTCCTTGTAGTCCTCTTTCAACTTCTCAGCTCCCTGCTCTTTATACCTCTTGTACACCTCCCTTTTTCTCCTAACCAAATTTCCAATATTCCTCGAAAACCAAGCCTCCCTATGACTTCCAGCCTTTCCTTTGATCCATACTGGGACATAACTACTCTGTACCCTCAAAATTTCTTTTTTGAATATCTTCCATTTTTCATTAACATCCTTACCTGAAAATATCCTGTCCCACTCAATACTCCCCAAATCCCTTCTTATTCCTTCGAAATTTGCTCTTTTCCAATCCAGAACGTCAACTTTAGGCCTCTCCTTGCTCTTCGCTAAAACTACCCTAAAACTAACAGAATTATGATCACTAGACCCAATTGGTTCTCCAACATTAATGTCCGCTACCTGACCTAGCTCGTTCCCTAACAGGAGATCCAGTATTACACCATCCCGAGTCGGTTCTTCTACTAACTGATTTAGAAAACAATCCTGAACACATTTAACGAACTCCAGCCCATCCAGCCCTCTAACCGTATGGGTATCCCAATCAATGTGTGGGAAGTTAAAATCTCCCATGATCACTACCTTATGATTTTCACACATATACGTTATCTCCCTACAAATTTGTTCCTCTAATTTTCGTGGCCCATTTGGTGGTCTGTAATACACCCCTATTAGCACCCTCTTGCCTCCTCCACCCCTCAATTCCACCCAAACAGCCTCACTGGTCGATCCCTCCATACCATCCTGCCACCTCACGGCAGTAATGTCCTCCTTAACAAGCAGAGCAACTCCTCCTTTTTTACCCCCTGATCTATCACATCTAAAACAAATGTATCCTGGAATATTAAGTTGCCAGTCCTGTCCCTCCTGTAGCCAGGTGTCACTAATTGCCACAATATCGTGACCCCAAGTATCTATCCATGCTCTCAGCTCATCTACCTTGTTCACTATGCGTCTTGCATTAAAATATATGCATCTCAGAGAATGACCCTCACATATATTCTCTTTTTTACCTTCTACCCTAATCTCCATCCTACCTTTGTTATCTTTTTTATTCCTAGCTAGGTGGCCATACTCCCTGGACTCTGCTCTCACACTCTGTTCCCCACCCCCCTGCCAAACTAGTTTAAACCTTCCCCCACAGCTCTAGCAAATCTGCTTGCCAGCACATTGTCCCCCTCCAGTTCAAGTGGAGTCTGTCCCTCTTGTACAGGTCCGACCTTCCCCAGAAGAGATCCCAATGATCCAGAAATCTTATCCCTTGCCCCCTGCACCATCTCTTTAGCCACGCATTCATCCTCCACATCCTCCTATTTCTACCCTCACTCGCTTGTGGCATGGGCAGCAATCCAGAGATAACTACCTTGGAGGTCCTGTTTTTTAACTTTCTACCTAATTCTACATAATCCTGTTTCAGGACCTCATCCCCACTTCTAACTAAATCATTGGTCCCCACATGGACCACGACTTCTGGCTGTTCTTCTTCCCTTGCAGAATGCTATGTACTAGATCAGAGATATCCCTGACCCTGGCACCAGGGAGGCAACATACCAACCTGGATCCTCTATCCCGTCCCACAAACCTTCTATCTGTCCCTCTGACTAATGAGTCCCCAACTACAAGAATCCTATTCTTATCCTTCTTTCCCTTCTGAACTTCAGGGGCAGCCCCTGTGCCAGATACCTGACCCCCACGACTCGTCCCTGATAGGCTGTTCCCCCCAACAGTATCCAAAGCCGAATACATGTTGCTGAGGGGCACTTCCACAGGGGTACTCTGCACTGGCGCTCTCCCTCCTTTCCTCACAGTCACCCAATTCCCTGACTGACTCCTGCCTTCTAGGGGTGACTGTCTCCCTGTAACTCCTCTCTATCACTGCCTCTGCTTCGCTTATGATCCTCAGTTCATCCAATTGCAGCTCAAGCTCCCTAACACGGTCACTCATTATAACTTGGAACTTAAAAACCCACAGCTCTTCACTGATGCACTGTTGACCCCATTGTTTTCTCTTTCTCTATGTTACAGATAAGTGCAGTGTCTGCGGATCAGCTTGCAAGCATTTACCTCTGACAGACAATGTAAGTTTAGGGCAGACGTCAGAAGCAAGATTTTTTTACAGAGAGTGGTAGGTGCCTGGAATGCATTGCTAGGGGTGGTGGTGGAGGCTGGTACAATAGGGACATTCATAAGACTCTTGGGTGGGCACACAGATGTAAGAAAAATAGGGTGCTTATGGCTGTTTGGTAGAGAAGGGTTTTATTGATTTTTAAAAAATTTTTTTTATTTTTCACACTGTGAACCATATCAATCAAAATATTATGTATAAACCTTTTTCATCAAATCTACACAGTGGTCTTTTCTCTCCTTTTTTGCCCCCCTTCCCTCCCTCCCCTCCACCCACCTCCCTACAATATCCATAAATATTCAACATATACAATACAATAAAACCATAAAACAATATTTTCACACAAAGCAAAACAAACTAGAAAAAAGCATAATCTATTCATTACACACTGAATCCCGTTGTTTTGTCTTCTTTTCATTTTCATTCTCATTTTAGGGGATGGAGGTCGCAGGCAAACCCTTTCTGCTATGTTCTATGTATGGTTCCCAAACCTGCTCAAACATTGTGACCTTATTTTTAAAATTGTATGTTATTTTTTTTCCAATGGAACACATCCACTCATCTCCATGCATCACCGCTGCACACCCATGCTCTCCCCCATTTTCCAAGCCAACTCCAAACATCCCTTTGCCATTCCCAAGGCCATCATAATGAATTTTTTTTTGCACTTTATCCAACTTGAGGCCTAACTCTCTCATTCTTATGTTATTTAAAAGAAATATATATGGTATTTTTGGTATGTTATTTTTTGTAATTTTATTTAGTATCTGATTTAATTCTTCCCAAAATGTTCTTGCATACATCTCTTTTTCACTTCTTTGCCATCTCCATCCCACTTTTCCCCATTTTCATCTCTTAGTTTTCTCTTATTACACTTAATATATGACACCACATTGAAGACAAAGTACCCCCGCAGTTCCCACATCCACTAATACCTTAACACCAAAGTTCTCCCCCTCTCTGAGTTGCCCCATACCCGTTGATGGGCAACCACAACTCCCCTTTTCATTTGGGTTGCAATCTTGTTCGCAGCGTCAACTGATTTTTCAGTGACGGTTATTCCCCCTCTACCCAGCCCTCTCCAGAAAACACTTTTTTTTAACACATATAAAGCTCTCTCTCTTCTTTTTCCCCCTTACTCCCTTCCTTCCCTTCTCTTTTCCCTCTTTAGTTCTTTACATATACATTGTTTTTACATCTTAATATATATTATCGCCGTTCTTCATTCTTGTTACATCTCTTCATCTCTTCTCCTGTCCTGCAAATGTTCTGCGAATTCTTGCACTTTTCTGTATCCGAGAACAGTCTGTTTTGCTCCCCGGGTATAAATATTTTAAGCACGGCTGGGTGTCTGGTAGTTTTCAAATGGTTTTATCAGCTTGTTTTGCTCCTCTTGCAATTTTGGCAGTTCAATTTTAGCTAAAAACTCATGTATTTTATTATCTTTCCCCTCGTTCTCAGTTTGGTATAATTGTTCATAAAATTCCTTAAAGTTCTCATTAATCTCCATTGGATTATATGTAATTTGTTTGTCCTTTTTCCTTGATGCCAATACAATTCTTTTAGCTTGTTCTGTTTTAAGTTGCCAGGCTAATATTTTGTGTGTTTTTTCTCCTAGTTCATAATTCTTGTGCTTTATTTTCATTATGTTCTTCTCCACCTTATACATTTGTAATGTTTCATATTTAATTTTTTTGTCCACCAATTCTCTTCTTTTTGTTATATCGTCCCTTGTTGCTAGTTCTTTTTCTGTACTTACTATTTCCCTTTCCAACTGTTCTATTTCCCGATTGTAAATTTTTCATCTTAGTTACATAACTTATTATCTGCCATCTATTGAAGGGTTTCATTGCATTTCATAATATAAATTTGTCTTTCACTGATTCCATATTTATTTGGCATTCAATAAATTCTCTAAAATCCTGTCTTTTAAGTAGCGTGGAGTTTAATCTCCATCTATATGTTCTTGGTGGGATGTCCTCCAGTTCTATTACTAATAACAGGGGTGAGTGATCAGATAACAATCTAGCTTTATATTCCATTTTCCTAACTCTCCCTTGGATATGGGCTGACAACAGGAGCAGGTCAATCCTTGAGTATGTTTTATGTCTATTCGAATAATATGAGTATTCCTTCTCCTTTGGGTGTTGTCTCCTCCATATATACAAAAGTTGCATTTCCTACATTGATTTAACCATAAATTTGGCTACTTTGTTGTTTTTGCTAGTCTTTTGTCCAGTTTTATCCATCTTTGAATCCAAATTAAGGTTAAAGTGCCTTCCTTTCAATATATTCCCCTGAGTATCTATAATCTTCAAAAAAATATCCTGCATAAACTTTTGATCCTCTTCATATATATTGAGCAAATTCCAATTCTGAATATATCTGACTCTTTATCATTACATACCTCCCTGCTGGATCTATTATTTCCTCCTCTATTTTGATTGGTACATTTTTATTGAATAGCTACACCTCTGGCTTTTGAATTATATGATGCTGCTGTTACGTGCCCTACCCAGTCTCTCCTTAATTTATTATGTTCCACTTCAGTTAGATGCGTTTCCTGCACAAATGCTATATTTATTTTTTCTTTTTTCAGTAAATTTATTAACCTCTTCCTTTTGATTTGGTTATGTATTCCATTAATATTTATAGTCATATACTTCAACATGGCCATCTCATACTCTGTTTACACCTCATTTCCGCTTCCTCACCACCACCATCCCCGTTTTCCCCATTTTCATCTCTGTTTTCCCTTTTTGAACTCAATGTATGATAACACTTTTAAAGCATAAAATACTTCAATAACTCCCACATCTAAAATTCCCTTAACCCCAAATGTCCCCCCCCCCCCCTGAGTTGCCCCTTGTCCCTTGCCGGGCAATCACAACTCCCCTCTCCATTTGGATTGTGAACCTGCTCGCAAGCATCAACTGATTTTGCAGTGACTGTTATACTCTCCCACCCAACCCCCTCCAGAAGACTTTTATCTTCACATATAACAAAGCTCACTCTTTTTTCCCCCCTTACTTCCTTTCTTCCCTTCTTTAGTTCTTACTTGTACATTAGTTTTACATCTTTATATGTAGTTTGTCATCGTTCTTTGTTCTTGTTACATCTCTTCATGCGTTCTGCAAATTCTCGTGCTTCCTCCGGTTCCGAGAACATTCTGTTTTGCTCCCCTGGGATAAATATTTAAACACAGCTTGATATCTTAACATAAATTTATAACCTTTTTCCATAGGATCGATTTTGCTGTATTAATCTCCTTCCTCTTAAGAGTTCAAAACTTATGTCTGGGTAAAAAAATACTTTTTGACCCTTGAATTCCAATGGTTTTTTCATTCCTTGCCCTCTCCAGTATATTTACTCTTGTCGAGTATCTCAGAAATTTTACTAAAACGGATCTTGGTTTTTGCTGTGTCTGTGGTTTCCGAGCTAATGTTCTGTGTGCCCTTTCTATTTCCATTCCTTCCTGTATTTCTGGCATTCCCAGGACTTTTGGGATCCATTCTTTTATAAATTCTTTCATATTGGTGCCTTCTTCATCTTCCTTTAGGCCCACTATCTTTATGTTGTTTCGCCTACAATAGTTTTCCATTATATCCAACTTCTGAGCTAACAACTCTTGTGACTCTAAATTTTTGTCAC